>NW_027253361.1:0-16214 GCF_044704955.1 Pristiophorus japonicus
GGGGGCGAGAGAGAGAGAGGGGGGCGAGAGAGAGAGAGGGGGCGAGAGAGAGAGAGGGGGCGAGAGAGAGAGAGGGGGCGAGAGAGAGAGAGGGGGCGAGAGAGAGAGAGGGGCGAGAGAGAGAGAGAGGGGGCGAGAGAGAGAGAGGGGGCGAGAGAGAGAGAGGGGGCGAGAGAGAGAGAGGGGGCGAGAGAGAGAGAGGGGGCGAGAGAGAGAGAGGGGCGAGAGAGAGAGAGGGGGCGAGAGAGAGAGAGGGGGCGAGAGAGAGAGAGGGGGCGAGAGAGAGAGAGGGGCGAGAGAGAGAGAGGGGGCGAGAGAGAGAGAGGGGCGAGAGAGAGAGAGGGGGCGAGAGAGAGAGAGGGGGCGAGAGAGAGAGAGGGGGCGAGAGAGAGAGAGGGGGCGAGAGAGAGAGAGGGGGCGAGAGAGAGAGAGGGGGCGAGAGAGAGAGAGGGGGCGAGAGAGAGAGAGGGGGCGAGAGAGAGAGAGGGGGCGAGAGAGAGAGAGGGGGCGAGAGAGAGAGAGGGGGCGAGAGAGAGAGAGGGGGCGAGAGAGAGAGAGGGGGCGAGAGAGAGAGAGGGGGCGAGAGAGAGAGAGGGAGAGAGGGGGCGAGAGAGAGAGAGGGGGCGAGAGAGAGAGAGGGGGCGAGAGAGAGAGAGGGGGCGAGAGAGAGAGAGGGGGCGAGAGAGAGAGAGGGGGCGAGAGAGAGAGAGGGGGCGAGAGAGAGAGAGGGGCGAGAGAGAGAGAGGGGGCGAGAGAGAGAGAGGGGCGAGAGAGAGAGAGGGGGCGAGAGAGAGAGAGGGGGCGAGAGAGAGAGAGGGGGAGAGAGAGAGAGAGGGGGCGAGAGAGAGAGAGGGGGCGAGAGAGAGAGAGGGGCGAGAGAGAGAGAGGGGGCGAGAGAGAGAGAGAGGGGCGAGAGAGAGAGAGGGGGCGAGAGAGAGAGAGGGGCGAGAGAGAGAGAGGGGGCGAGAGAGAGAGAGGGGGCGAGAGAGAGAGAGAGGGGCGAGAGAGAGAGAGAGGGGGCGAGAGAGAGAGAGGGGGCGAGAGAGAGAGAGAGGGGGGAGAGAGAGAGAGAGGGGGCGAGAGAGAGAGAGGGGGCGAGAGAGAGAGAGAGGGGGCGAGAGAGAGAGAGGGGCGAGAGAGAGAGAGAGGGGGCGAGAGAGAGAGAGAGAGGGGGCGAGAGAGAGAGAGAGGGGGCGAGAGAGAGAGAGAGAGGGGCGAGAGAGAGAGAGAGAGGGGGCGAGAGAGAGAGAGAGGGGGCGAGAGAGAGAGAGAGGGGGCGAGAGAGAGAGAGGGGGCGAGAGAGAGAGAGAGGGGGCGAGAGAGAGAGAGAGGGGGCGAGAGAGAGAGAGAGGGGCAGGGAGAGAGAGAGAGAGAGGGGGCGAGAGAGAGAGAGAGAGGGGGCGAGAGAGAGAGAGAGAGGGGGCGAGAGAGAGAGAGGGGGCGAGAGAGAGAGAGAGAGGGGGCGAGAGAGAGAGAGAGAGGGGGCGAGAGAGAGAGAGAGAGGGGGCGAGAGAGAGAGAGGGGGCGAGGAGAGAGAAGGGGGCGAGAGAGAGAGGGGCGAGAGAGAGAGAGGGGGCGAGAGAGAGAGAGGGGGCGAGAGAGAGAGAGGGGCGAGAGAGAGAGAGGGGGCGAGAGAGAGAGAGAGGGGGCGAGAGAGAGAGAGGGCGAGAGAAGAGGGAGAGGGGCGAGAGAGAGAGAGAGGGGGCGAGAGAGAGAGAGGGGGCGAGAGAGAGAGAGGGGGCGAGAGAGAGAGAGAGGGGCGAGAGAGAGAGAGAGAGGGGGCGAGAGAGAGAGAGAGAGGGGGCGAGAGAGAGAGAGGAGGGGGCGAGAGAGAGAGAGGGGGCGAGAGAGAGAGAGAGAGGGGGCGAGAGAGAGAGAGAGGGGGCGAGAGAGAGAGGGGGCGAGAGAGAGAGAGGGGGCGAGAGAGAGAGGGGGCGAGAGAGAGAGAGAGAGAGGGGGCGAGAGAGAGAGAGGGGGCGAGAGAGAGAGAGGGGGCGAGAGAGAGAGAGGGGGCGAGAGAGAGAGAGGGGGCGAGAGAGAGAGAGGGGGCGAGAGAGAGAGAGGGGGCGAGAGAGAGAGAGGGGGCGAGAGAGAGAGGGGGCGAGAGAGAGAGAGGAAGGAGAGAGCGAGCCGTTCTCAGCTGTGTACACAATACATCTTAATACCAGGCAACAAAAAGGAACAATTGCAAGCTGAATATTCATGCTATCAGGGGGATAACCGAAGCTCGTTCAGTTGAGGTACTGCTCCACAAGTCTGTATCTTTACCTAGTTATGTACAGTATGTCCATAACCCAGTACTTTCACACAATCCAACCCCAGGAACCAGTGCAATGCGACTCGGGATAGACCTGTGGGACAGAGTTATGTGCAGCACCACACCGACAGTACAGCGGGTACCATTTTGAGCAGCACAGGTACAACAAATGGCTGGGAGCAGAGGGTTTGGGCACATTCACTCAGTGGAAGCCTGTCTCGGGTTGACTGATCTCTCTCTATCCCTCGTTCCACAGTGTCTGTGAAAGGGGGCCGGGCCGGCCCTTCGCCATGGTTACAGACAGGACTTTATGGCAGATGCAAAATAGGCGAGGAATTTAAACACTTGGGATGTGGCTTTACGTTTACAACGTGCGGAGATTTATAAATCGACAGTTACGTGCTTGCCAGTGATTTTCGGACACAGTCAACTCACTTGCGAACATAAGAATTAGGAACAGGAGTAGGCCATACGGCCCCCTCGAGCCTGCTCCGCCATTTAATACCATCTGATCATGGACTCAGCTCCACTTCCCCACCCGCTCCCCATAACCCCTTCTCGTTTAGGAAACTGTTCAGTGACCCAGTTTCAAGGGCCTGTGCCTTTTGTGGAAGGCGACAAATAGACAAAGGGGGAGTTTCACACATTACACGTTTCAAAGCCAGATGTGACGTCAGCTCCTCTCTCCCAATACCACAATGTGGCTTCTCTCCACACACCCACTCACATTCTCTCTCCCCCCCATCTCCTGCCTCTAACTGGAATACCTCTGGGAGAAGAATTCTGCCCTATGGCGTCTCGGTTACCTCAGCTATTTTTCCACATGCTTTGCCTGAAGCAGGTGTGACGGCAGCCTATTCAACCGCAGAGGGAAGCACAGCTCAATTGCATGCTCGGCCTCATGCAACATCTTTATTGGTCGCCTTCCGCAACCGGCACAGGCCCTTTAAACTGGGTCACTGAACAGCAACCAGGAGTGGGAACCCGAGCAGATTACTGCCCTGTGCCCATAGCCCAGGCCAACCTCCCCCACCACCTTGAAATAGTGCCCCAGACTTCTGCAAACGCAGCAGGGCCCAGGAATCAAAGCTGGATCGCTGGGCTGCGTGACAGCTGGTTGTGTTTTTACCAGTTCGGTTTAAAATCCAGAAGGATTTAGAGCGCACGAATTAAGGGAAACTGAAGGGTGAGTAATCAGAGACACAGATTTAAGGTGATTGGCAAAAAACCCGGAGGTGACACGGGGGAAAAACCTTTTTTTAAAAACAGCGAGGGGTTAGGATTTGGAACGCGCTGCCCAATAGGGTGGTGGAAACAGATTCATTAGTAGCCTTCAAAGGGGAACTGGATAAATACTGGATGGAAAACAGGGCTGTGGGGAAAGAGCGGGGCACTGGGACTGACTGGATCGCTCGAAGGAGCCGGTGTAGACTTGATGGCCGAATAGCCTCCTCCCATGCTGTACTGTGCTCTGATTCTATCATAGGCAGTCCCTCAGAATCGAGGAAGACTTGCTTCCACTCTAAAAATGAGTCTTTAGGTGGCTGAACAGTCCAATACGGGAACCACAGTCCCTGTCACAGGTGGGACAGACAGTGGTTGAGGGAAGGGGAGGGTGGGACTGGTTTGCCGCACGCTCCTTCCGCTGCCTGCACTTGGTTTCTGCACGCTCTCGGCGACCAGACTCGAGGTGCTCAGCGCCCTCCCGGATGCACTTCCTCCACTTAGGGCGGACTGGTCTTTGGCCAGGGACTCCCAGGTGTCGGTGGGGATGTTGCACTTTATCAGGGAGGGATGTCCCTGTAACGTTTGCTCTGCCCACCTTTGACTCGTTTGCCGTGAAGAAGTTCCGATTCCAACGAAGGGTCACCGACCTGAAAAGTTAACGTCTCTCTCGTTCTCCACAGATGCTGCCTGACCCACTGAGTTTCCAGCGTTGACTGGTTGCACTGCAGATTTCCAGCATCCGTAGCCATTTTGCGTGTGCTTTTACCCACTCAGCCGGCACTTTCTAAAGCAGCAAAGACAGCTTCCTTTGTAGGCCGCAGTGCATCTTCGTGCATCGTAAAACATCGTGCCTGGGGCTCCACTGGAAACACTCAGCTTTCTTCCTGTAGTCACAGTTAGCAGTGCCCATTTAAACAAATCAAAGAGTTCCCAGAGGGAAGGGTTTGATCATTTCCCTTCCCACCCCCGTGCCCATTACTGATTATCACAGTCGGGGCAGTTTACGTCACACAGGGCAGGTTTGGTGGTGACCAACGCGGATATGGTTAAAGCCAATTCTTGGGAGGGAGTATGCCCCATTTTAAATAGTTCTCGTCCTTTCCTACACATATTTGGGGAGGGGGAAAAAAAAACCATGCCTTTATTTAGCACCTTTAACTTAGTAAAACATTTCAAAGCGCTTCACAGGGAGTTATCGGACAAAAGCATCGGACTCTGAATGAACATAAGTTCTAGTCCGGGAGAGAGATCCTGGCATAGCGAGCTCAGCACTGGCCGTGACGCAAACCCAGGCAAGTCGTGGCCAGGGCCAGGATCGAGACCAGGGAGGGTATTGGACGGCTCCCTACTTTCCCTGGATGAAGGTGGGCCAACGATGGAGGGCACAGTTCAAAATAACAGGCTGCTCGCAAAAAGAAAGCAGCCCCAAAAGCAGGAACTGTAATATTATTTTCCCCGGTTTAGAAAGTCTGTTCAGCATCCAATGGTAGCCATTAACCCAGGGTACTTCAGCGACTGCTCCACTTGCAACGGGTAATTCGGTTCCATCACACCGGTGTGTACAGGACAGCGGCCCCAAGACAGGCACCCTGGTTACAACCAGCCCAAGATCAGCACAGCTCACTGGGCCAGTCTGAGGTTTCAAACACAAGATACCTCCTCGAGTCCCCTCAGCTAAGGTTGGGCATTTACACCGTGGGGCACGAAGACAGCAAACATAACACAATAAATAGCAGGAGTAGGCCATACAGCCCCTAGAGCCTGCTCCGCCATTTAATACGACCATGGCTGATCCGATCATGGACTCAGCTCCACTTCCCCACCCGCTCCCCTTATCCCCTTATCAGTTAAGAAACTGTCTATTTCTGTCTTAAATTTATTCAATGTCCCAGCTTCCACAGCTCTCTGAGGCAGCAAATTCCACAGATTTACAACCCTCAGAGAAGAAATTTCTCCTCATCTCAGTTTTAAATGGGCGGCCCCTTATTCTAAGATCATGTCCCCTAGTTCTAGTCTCCCCCATCAGTGGAAACATCCTCTCTGCATCCACCTTGTCAAGCCCCCTCATAATCTTACACGTTTCGATAAGATCACCTCTAATTCTTCTGAATTCCAATGAGTAGAGGCACAACCTACTCAACCTTTCCTCATAAGTCAACCTCATCTCCAGAATCAACTGAGTGAACCTTCTCTGAACTGCCTCCAAGGCAAGTATACCCTTTCGTAAATATGGAAACCAAAACTGCACGCAGTATTCCAGGTGTGCCTCACCAATACCCTGTATAACTGGAGCAAGACTTCCCTGCTTTTATACTCCACCCCCTTTGCAATAAAGGCCAAGATGCCATTGGCCTTCCTGATCAATTGCTGTACCTGCATAATATCCTTTTGTGTTTCATGCACAAGTACCCCCAGGTCCCGCTGTACTGCGGCACTTTGCAATCTTTCCCGATTTAAATAACTTGTGCTGCACCGATCACCCCACCAGAGCTTGGGCACTGTAGGGCTTGGCTGCCCCAACTTTATCACTAGCCGCCTCGAGAGGCCGAATGTCCTGCTCCTAATTCTTATGCAAACTTGGGCTGCCCTGCCTGAAAGTGAGGGGATGATGGACTGACTGTGGCATTGGATGGTTGATAGAGGGAAGGGTCATTTGCCAGCAAGGGGGAATTCGAGAACAAGAGCATAGTAGTAGAATTGTGGTCACTGTTGCAATGTGGGAAATGCGACAGCCACTTTGCGCACAGCAAGCTCCCACACACAGCAATGTGATAATGACCCAGATAATCTGTTTTAGTGACGTTGGTTGAGGGATAAATATTGGCTCCAGGACACCGGGGAGAACTCCCCTGCAGGTTTTAAGACGACTGTCTGGATTCAATGTTTATACCAGCAATCTGCATCCTCAAATCTGCAGCTCGGAGCTGCCACGACTCAACAAGGGTCCCATCTTCTTCACAGTGGGAGCTGAAGATGAAGGGATAGGAGTGTCTCTGGCTTCTGTATCAGTGGTATACATAATAAAAGATCAAAGCAGGATATTTGGCCCATCGAGCCTGCTCCGTATACAGAGCAAAACCTCCAAATCAAACAGATGCTCACAATATCTTTCATTAGCCAAGAGTATTAATGCTTATGGAATTAACGCTGCTAGATGAAATTAATATACAGATCAGCCATGGTCTAATAGAATGGTGGAACAGGCTCGAGGGCTGAATGGTCTCCTCCTGTCCCGATTATGGCTATGAGGACAAGAGACACCAGACTGGACAAGTTACCAACACAGCTCAGTGTGATACTCCATTTATTCTCTGGACATCACTGAAAGTGATCCACAACTCGGCTGCCCCCGTGTCCTAACTCGCACCGAGTCCCGCTCACCCATCACCCCGTGCTCGCTGCCCCATGTCCTAACTCGCACCGAGTCCCACTCACCCATCACCCCCTGTGCTCGCTGCCCCGTGTCCTAACTCGCAGCGAGTCCCACTCACCCATCACCCCCTGTGCTCGCTGCCCAGTGTCCAAACTCGCACCCAGCCCCGCTCACCCATCACCCCGTGCTCGCTGACCTACATTGGCTCCCGGTTAAGCAACGCCTCGATTTCAAAATTCTCATCCTCATTTACAATACCCCTCCATGGCCCTCGCCCCTCCCTATCTCTGTAATCTCCTCCAGTCCCACAACCCCCCCCCCCCCCCCCCAAGAGATGTCTGTGCTCCTCTAATTCTGCCCTCCTGACCATCCCTGATTATAATCACTCAACCATCGGTGGCCGTGTCCTCTGTTACCTTTGTTCCAGGAGGACGATGGCTTCGAGGAGGGCGACTGGGTGATGTCACCGATTGTTCCTGCCCACGTTCCATCGGCGGGGCCCAGGTACAGCAGAGGTGGGATGAGGGGCCAGGAGAGGCGAGGGCCCAGGGGCAGCACGGGCCCAGCCCACACTGCGATGTGTGCGCGCACTAGGTCCATGCAGCAGAGCAGGTCTCCAGTCGTCCTGGTTAACCCTTGCCACTGGACCAAGACCTCGCTCGGTCAAGCCCGTGTGGTGGCTGGTGTGCAACGGCCACCCCACGTCAAAAAAATCCACGCACCGGCATCTTCCACCCTTCAGGATGTAGTTCGGGATCTGGAATATTAGGTCCTTCATTAAAACACCTGTGAACTCACCCCTTTTCGGCGTGGAAGCAAGTCATCCTCGATACGAGGGACTGCTTAATACTATACTGAGTGGGCCCCAAGCTCTGGAACTCCCTCCCTAAACCTCTCCACCTCTCTCTCCTCCTTCAAGACGCTCCTTAAAACCGACCTCTGTGACCCAGCTTTTGGTCACCTGCGCCAATATCTACGTATACGGCTCGGTGTCAAATGTTTTGATCTCATCACAATTCTGTGAAGTGCCTTGGGAAGTTTCACTACATTAAAGGCGCTATATAAATACAGGTTCTTGCTGTTGAGACACTACCACTGCCAACCACAAGATGATTATTACACATAGATTTTATTTTAATACTTCCGATTTGACGGCACTCTCCATTTGGTGGCAATCCAAAATTGGGAGAGAACTCGAGAGCCCAGTACCGCATGTCAAATATGTTTTTAAAACATCTGCATTGACTGAAAATCTCGGATAACGGATAGCTAGCAGTATCAGGTCTGTAATCTAAACCAGGTCAGATGACATCAAACCATAACGAGGCTTTTGTTCAAACCGTTTAATCGGAATCGCCTCGAAGCACTTGCACCCCGATTGGATTTCAGTCCGGTTAATCTTTGGCGACTCTCTCTCAAATGTAACCCCCCCCACAATTCTGGCTGGGTAGCGAGGGTCGACATAGAACCGCTTAGGGACGGACGTCCTCTTGAACAATCACATCACAACCCACAGAACCGGTTTGGAAATCAAAAGCCCATTTTGCAGTTTAGCAAGAGGACCACAAAAGCCTTCAAGAAGCGGCAAACATCTCTGGTCAAAACGCCGGCCACAATTCACCCACTTCCTTTATGCTCGAGAACAAAGATAACGCACCATCGCTGGTGTAACAGCCAGTGTCGCGGGGAAATATCTCACCAACCCAGCGGAGCAATCATTCAAAACACAATCAAAAAATAATCTACGGCACCTCAACAAGCAGTCACTCAAGTGGAGCGTTACAGAATTGAACGTTCGAGTCCCAAACAATTCGTAAACTGCACAGCGCTTCTCCTCCACAAATAATGCTCGGGGTTGTTAATGCAGTATATTATTAAGTAGGGTTAGAGAGAAATGCACAGAGCCACTTAACACTTTCACTGGCCCGCTCCTCCATTTAGCTTCAAATTGGACTCCAGATGCCAAGGGGGCCGTTCCAATTTAGGTTAAAATTTCTCGACTGTTAACTTTGCGGTGCAATAATTGAGCGCGCTGAGGCGAAACTTCACAACGCTTGGGGCTGTGTTGGGCTGAGCTTGTGGAACTTGAGCACATAAATCTAGGCCGACAGTCCGGGAGCGCCACACCGTCGGAGGGGCTGTCTTTCGAATCACACTTAAACCGAGGCACCATCTGCACTCTCAGGTGGACGTAAAAGATCCCACGGCACTATTTCGAAGAGCAGGGGAGTTCTCCCCGGTGTCCTGGGGCCAATATTTATTCCTCAATCAACACAACAAAAAACAGATTATCTGGTCAATCATATCATCATCATCATCGGCAGTCCTTCGGAATTGAGGAAGACTTGCTTCCACTTTTAAAATGCGTCCTTAGGTGGATGAACAGTCCAATACGAGAGCCACAGTCCCGGTCACAGGTGGGACAGACAGTGGTTGAGGGAAGGGGAGGGTGGGACTGGTTTGCCGCACGCTCCTTCCGCTGCCTGCGCTTGGTTTCTGCATGCTCTCGGAGACGAGACTCGAGGTGCTCAGCGCCCTCCCGGATGCACTTCATCCACTTAGGGCGGTCTTTGGCCAGGGACTCCCAGGTGTCGGTGGGGATGTTGCATTTTATCAGGGAGGTTTTGAGGGTGTCCTTGTAATGTTTCCTCTGCCCTTTGGCTCGTTTGCTGTGTAGGAGTTCAGAGTAGAGCGCTGGCTCGTGTCTGGCATGCGGACAATGTGGCCCTGGTCGAGGACGCTAACGTTGGTGCGTCTGTCCTCCCGGGGGATTTGCAGGATCTTGCGGAGACATCGTTGGTGGTATTTCTCCAGCGACTTGAGGTGTCTGCTGTACATGGTCCATGTCTCTGAGCCATACAGGAGGGCGGGTATCACTACAGCCCTGTAGACCATGAGCTTGGTGACAGTTTTGAGGACCTGGTCTTCAAACACTCTTTTCCTCAGACAGCCGAAGGCTGCACTGGAGGCGGTGTTGGATCCCGTTGTCAATGCCTGCTCTTGTTGACAGGAGGCTCCCAAGAAAACGGAAATGGTCCGCGTTGTCCAGGTCGCTGTGCGGCAAGGACAGGCTGGTGGAGGACCTCTGTCTTACGGATGCTTAACGTGAGGCCCATGCTTTCATCCACCTCAGTAAACACGTTGACAAGGTCGTGGAGTTCAGCGTCTGTGCATGCGCAGATTATCACATTCCTGTGTGTGGGAGCTTGCTGTGCGCAAATTGGCTGCCGCGTTTCCCACATTACAACAGTGACTACACTCCAAAAGTACTTCATTGGCTGCAAAGCGCTTTGAGACGTCCGGTGGTCGTGAAAGGCGCTATATAAATGCAAGTCTGTCTTCTTTCCAAACCGTATTTGTTGGCTGACAAAACATGCGTATTCGGAGGAAAGTACATTTTGCGGAAATATATCCCATATTATTTCAGCAACAAGTTGTAAAGTAACAGCTCAGGAAGCTTCCTGCGTGTAACAAGATGCATTGCTGGACCAGCACAACTCAGTGGGCCAGTCACGTTGTACCATCACGCTCAGAACCAGTCTGTGTGTAAACGCTGGCGAGAACAGCAAGTCCTGGCACGGGATGGTTGGGCCGAATACCGTACAGCGACTGCTGCACGCACAATGAGGAAATCAGTCCCTGAAAACGCACTGCAGGCTTCCAACACCAGGTATGAGGAGATTCAATAAATGGCACTCACTTCATTGCGTGAGAGCAGGATTATGGACCAAGGTCGTAATACAATGCTCAGAGGACCAAGGCACACTGGCCCCAATCCCACACCTCCAACCGCTAACTGCCTGATGCTGCCCCAAATCAAAGACCAGGTGCTTCCCTGCACAAGCCTCACCCAGTCCCGCTCACCCACTGTCCTAACTCGCACCCAGTCCCGCTCACCCATCACCCCATGCTCGCTGCCCCGTGTCCTGACTCGCACTGAGTCCCGCTCACCCATCACCCCGCCCTAACTCACACTGAGTCCCGCTCACCCATCACCCCCTGTGCTCGCTGCCCCGTGTCCTAACTCGCACCGAGTCCCGCTCACCCATCACCCCCTGTCCTAACTTGCACAGAGTCCCGCTCACCCATCACCCCCTGTCCTAACTTGCACCGAGTCCCGCTCACCCATCACCCCCTGTGCTCGCTGCCCCGTGTCCTAGCTCGCACCGAGTCCCACTCACCCATCACCCCCTGTGCTCGCTGCCCCGTGTCCTAACTTGCACCCAGTCCCGCTCACCCATCACCCCCTGTCCTAACTCGCACCGAGTCCCGCTCACCCATCACCCCGTGCTCACTGCCCCGTGTCCTAACTTGCACCGAGTCCCGCTCACCCATCACCCCCTGTGCTCGCTGCCCCTTGTCCTAACTCGCACCGAGTCCCACTCACCCATCACCCCCTGTGCTCGCTGCCCCGTGTCCTAACTCGCACCGAGTCCCACTCACCCATCACCCCGTGTCCTAACTCGCACCGTGTCCCGCTCACCCATCACCCCCTGTACTCGCTGATCTACATTGGCTCCCGGTCCGGCAACGCCTCGATTTTAAAACTCTCATCCTTGTGTCCAAATCCCTCCGGGACCCTCGCCCCCTCCCTATCTCCGTAATCTCCTCCAGCCCCACAACCCGAGATCTCTGCACTCCTCTAATTCTGGCCTCTTGTGCATCCCCCGATTTCCATCGCTCCACCATTGGTGTCCGTGTCTTCAGCTGCCTGGACCCCAAGCTCCGGAACTCCCTCCCTGAAGCTCTTGGCCTTTCCCTCCTCCTTTAAGACACTCCTTAAAATCTACCTCTTCCACCCAGCTTTTAGTCACCTGTCCCCAATATCTCCTCGTGTGGCTCGGTGTCAAATTTTGTTTGATAATGGCTCCTGTGAAGCGCCTCGGGACGTTGTCCCATGTTAAAGGCGCTATATAAATGCAAGATGCAGTTGCCAGCTTTACTTTCCCCCCCACCCACCCCCAACCAGCATTCTGGGGCGATGCCAGCTGTGTTGGCAGAGAACAGGAAGCATGTGCGACACATTAAGGCACGAGGGTGAACATAAAATACAGGTATTTCTCGGGCATGCAGACTCCCAGTGCACCAAGCCAAGATGCGGCAATGCAACAAGTGGTTGAGTCGCCTCTCCCAGCGCTGCAACATTCTATGATTCGGAGACTTGAACTGCCGCCTTATTCTGCTGCGATCTCGGGGTAAAAGTAGTTTGTCCAGTACCTCAAACATTCGTGCGTCTAAACTTAAGCACCACCTCCGCCCACTCCCCACCCCAACCTCAAGGAAGTCAAAATTTCAGCCCCCTTTTCAACCACCTGCCGTATTTTGAAGAAAAATGGTACAAAAGAGCATGCACGAATGATTTGCCATCGCGTTATTTACCCAAGATTTTACCCCCACAAAAATAACTTTCATTGACTGGGGCTAAAACTGCAAGGCCCATTCAACCCCTCGAGCCTGTTACACAGGAACAGGAGGAGGCCCATTCAACCCCTCGAGCCTGTTGCACAGGAACAGGAGGAGGCCCATTCAGCCCCTCGAGCCTGTTGCACAGGAACAGGAGGAGGCCCATTCAGCCCCTCGAGCCTGTTACACAGGAACAGGAGGAGGCCCATTCAACCCTCGAGCCTGTTACACAGGAACAGGAGGAGGCCCATTCAGCCCCTCGAGCCTGTTACACAGGAACAGGAGGAGGCCCATTCAGCCCCTCGAGCCTGTTACACAGGAACAGGAGGAGGCCCATTCAGCCCCTCGAGCCTGTTACACAGGAACAGGAGGAGGCCCATTAAGTCCCTTGAGCCTGTTACACCATTCAACGAGATCATGGCTGACCATCTCCCCACCATTGGCCTTCAATACCTTTGTTTAACAGAAAGCTATCAATCTCAGATTTAAAATTAATAACTGACCCGGCATCAATTACCGTTTGGGGAAGAGTTTTCCAAACGTCGACTACCCTGTGTGTCTAGAAGTGTTTCCTGATTTCACTCCTGAAAGGTCTGGCTCTAATTTCTAGACCAGGCCCCTAGTCCCAGACTCCCCAACCAGCGGGAAGTCTCTCTCTCTATCTACCCTCTCTGTTCCCCGTAATATCCTGAAAACTTCGATCAGATTGCCCCTTAACCTTCTATAGTCCGGGGAATACAGCCCTAGTTTGTGTAATCTCTCATAATTTAACCACCGAAGTCCGGGTATCATCCTGGTAAACCCACGCTACACTCCCTGCAAGGCCAATATACCCTCCCCAAGATGTGGGGCCTAGAACTGCTCACAGTGCTCCAGGTGTGGTCTAACCAGGGCTTTGTACAGCTGCAGCATAACTTCTACCCCCTTGTGTTCTGATCCTCTCGATATAAAGGCCAGCGTTCCATTAGCCTTTTTGATCATTTTCTGTATCTGTCCCGAGACATTTTAATGATTAATGTACCTGGACCCCAAGTCTCTCTGGACCTCCGCTGCTTCGAGCTTTTCACCATTTAGAACGGACCCTGTTCTATCAATTTTAGGTCCAAAGTGGATGACTTTGCACTTGCCAACATTAAAACTCTTTGTCACAGTTAATCTATTAATATCTCCTTTTAATTTTATGCTGCATATTTCTGCGTCAGCGGCATAGGCTGCCATTTCTGTAGCGACTTTCACGATCTCAGGACGTCCCAAAGTGCTTTCAGCCAATGAGGTACTGTGCAGTCACTGTTGTAATGTGGGAAACGCGGCAGCCAATTTGCGCACAGCAAGCTCCCACACACAGCGATGTCATAATGACCCAGATCATCTGTTTTAGTGATGTTGGTTGAGGGATAAATATTAGCCCCAGGACACCGGGAGAACTCCTCTGCTCCTCTTCAAAAGTGTATTGTGGGATCTTATATGTCCACCTGAGGTGGAAGATGGAACCTCGGTTTGACATCTCATCCAAAAGACAGCACCTCCGAAGGTGCGCGCTCCCTCAGTACTGCCCCTCCGACAGTGCGGTGCTCCCTCAGTACTGCCCCTCCGACAGTGCGGCGCTCCCTCAGCACTGCCCCTCCGACAGTGCGGCGCTCCCTCAGTACTGCCCCTCCGACAGTGCGGCACTCCCTCAGTACTGCCCCTCCGACAGTGCAGCGCTCCCTCAGCACTGCCCCTCCGATAGTGCGGCACTCCCTCAGTACTACCCCTCCGACAGTGCGGCGCTCCCTCAGCACTGCCCTTCCGACAGCGCGGCGCTACCTTAGCACTGCCCCTCCGACAGTGCGGCACTCCCTCAGCACTGCACTGGTGTCTCAGCCGAGATTTGTGTCTCGGAGTGGGATTTTCTAGGCTTATATTATAAAGCACCAGCAAAAAGGGAAACAATGATTTTAAAATACAAGGAAATCAGTAACATGCAGCTGAGAGGGAGGGAGGTGGAAATTCCACAATAACAATTTCAGATGTTCGCAGCTCCTGTTGTCACAAGCTCATCCCGAAAATATTTAGTAGTTATAACACATACTTCACTCAGCATACACACACGAGGCCCAGGCCGATGCTCTCCCGGGATTAGCAATGGGCGAGTTTGTCTTAATCCTTCAGTAAAGGGGGGGAGAGGAGGGCGAGGGGGGAGGGGGAGCCGAGGGGGGAGGGCGAGGGGGGAGGGCGAGGGGGGAGGGGCGAGGGGGGAGGGCGAGGGGGGAGGGCGAGGGGGGAGGGCGAGGGGGGAGGGGGGAGGGGGAGGGGGGAGGGGGGGCCGAGGGGAGGGGGAGGGGCCGAGGGGAGGGCGAGGGGGGAGCCGAGGGGGGCCGGGGGGAGGCGAGGGGGAGGGGAGCCGAGGGGGGGGCGAGGGAGGAGGGGGAGCCGAGGGGGGGGCGAGGGAGGAGGGGGGGCGAGGGAGGAGGGGGAGCCGAGGGGGGGGCGAGGGAGGAGGGGGAGCCGAGGGGGGGCGAGGGAGGAGGGGGAGCCGAGGGGGGGGCGAGGGGAGGAGGGGAGCCGAGGGGGGGGCGAGGGAGGAGGGGGAGCCGAGGGGGGGGCGAGGGAGGAGGGGGAGCCGAGGGGGGGGCGAGGGAGGAGGGGGAGCCGAGGGGGGGGCGAGGGAGGAGGGGGAGCCGAGGGGGGGGCGAGGGAGGAGGGGGAGCCGAGGGGGGGGCGAGGGAGGAGGGGGAGCCGAGGGGGGGCGAGGGAGGAGGGGGAGCCGAGGGGGGCGAGGGAGGAGGGGGAGCCGAGGGGGGGCGAGGGAGGAGGGGGAGCCGAGGGGGGGCGAGGGAGGAGGGGGAGCCGAGGGGGGGCGAGGGAGGAGGGGGAGCCGAGGGGGGGCGAGGGAGGAGGGGGAGCCGAGGGGGGGGCGAGGGAGGAGGGGGAGCCGAGGGGGGGGCGAGGGAGGAGGGGGAGCCGAGGGGGGGGCGAGGGAGGAGGGGGAGCCGAGGGGGGGCGAGGGAGGAGGGGGAGCCGAGGGGGGGCGAGGGAGGAGGGGGAGCCGAGGGGGGGGCGAGGGAGGAGGGGGAGCCGAGGGGGGGGCGAGGAGGAGGGGGAGCCGAGGGGGGGCAGGAGCCGAGGGGGGGCGAGGGAGGGAGGGGGAGCCGAGGGGGGGGCGAGGGAGGAGGGGGAGCCGAGGGGGGGGCGAGGGAGGAGGGGGAGCCGAGGGGGGGGCGAGGGAGGAGGGGGAGCCGAGGGGAGGGCGAGGGAGGAGGGAGAGGGGGAGCCGAGGGGGGGGCGAGGGAGGAGGGGGGAGCCGAGGGGGGGGCGAGGGAGGAGGGGAGCCGGGAGGGCGAGGGAGGGGGAGCCGAGGGGAGGGCGAGGGAGGAGGGGGAGCCGAGGGGAGGGCGAGGGAGGAGGGGGAGCCGAGGGGAGGGCGAGGGAGGAGGGGGAGCCGAGGGGAGGGCGAGGGAGGAGGGGGAGCCGAGGGGAGGGGCGAGGGAGGGGGGCCGAGGGAGGGCGAGGGAGGAGGGGGGCCGAGGGGAGGCGAGGGAGGAGGGGGAGCCGAGGGGAGGGCGAGGGAGGAGGGGGAGCCGAGGGGAGGGCGAGGGGAGGAGGGGAGCCGAGGGGAGGGCGAGGGAGGAGGGGGAGCCGAGGGGAGGGCGAGGGAGGAGGGGGAGCCGAGGGAGGGCGAGGGAGGAGGGGGAGCCGAGGGGGAGGGCGAGGGAGGAGGGGGAGCCGAGGGGAGGGCGAGGGAGGAGGGGGAGCCGAGGGGAGGGCGAGGGAGGAGGGGGAGCCGAGGGGAGGGCGAGGGAGGAGGGGGAGCCGAGGGGAGGGCGAGGGAGGAGGGGGAGCCGAGGGGAGGGCGAGGGAGGAGGGGGAGCCGAGGGGAGGGCGAGGGAGGAGGGGGAGCCGAGGGGAGGGCGAGGGAGGAGGGGGAGCCGAGGGGGAGGGCGAGGGAGGAGGGGGAGGCGCGAGGGGGAGGGC
>NW_027253362.1:7500-16210 GCF_044704955.1 Pristiophorus japonicus
TCTGTCAATCTCTCACCCCTCTCACTCTCTCTCTGCCTCTCTCTCTCTGCCTATCTCTCCCTCTGCCCCTCTCTTACAGTTTCTCTCTCTCTGTCTCTATCTCTCTGTTGCAGTCTGTCTCTCTCTCTCTCTTTCTGTCATTCTGTCTCCCTCTCTCTCTGTTTCTCTGTCTCTCTCTGTCTCTCTCTCTCGCTCTCTCCCTCCCTCTCTGTCTCTCTCTCTCACTCTGTCTATCTCTCTCCCTCTCCCTCTCCCTCTCTCTCTCTCTCTCTCTGGCTCTCCCTCCCTCTGTCCATCTCCCACTGTCGCTCTGTCTCTCACTCTCTCTCACTCTCTCTCTCTCTCCCTCGCTCTCTCTCTCTCTCTCACTGTCTCTCTCTCTCTGTCCATCTCTCTTTCTCTCTCTCTCTCTGTCTCTCCCCCTCTCTCTCTATCTGTCTGTCTCTCTCTCTTTTTCTCCCTCTGTCTCTCTCTCCCTCTGTCTCTCTCTGTCACTCTCTCTCTGTCGTTCTCTCCCTCTGTTCATCTCTCTCTGTCGCTCTCTCTGTCTCTCTTTGTCTTTCTCTCTCTCTCTCTCTCTGACTCTTCACCTCTCTTTATTAGTCTGTCTTTCTCTCTCTGTCTCTCTCTCTCTGCTGCTCTCTCTCTCAATCCCTCTCTCTGTCTCCTTCTCTCTCTCTCTGCCTCTCTTTCTCTCTGTGTTGCTCTCTCTCTCTCTCTCTCTCTCTCTCTCTGTCTCTCTCTCGCTCTCTCTCTCTCTCTCCCTCTCTCTATCTCCCCCTCTGTCTCTGTCTCTGTCGCTCTGTCTGTCTCTCTCTCTCTCTCCCCCTCTGCCTCTCCCTCCCTCTGTCCATCTCTTACTGTCGCTGTGTCTCTCACTCTCTCTCTCACTCTCTCTCCTTCTCTGTCTCTCTCTCTCTCTCTGTCTCTCTCTCTGTCTCTCACTGTCTCTCCCTCTCTCTCTGTCTCTCTCTCTCTGTCTCTTTCTCTCTCTCTCTATCTCAATCTGTCTCTCACTCTCTTTCTCTCTTTCTCTCACTCTATCTCTCTTTCGCGCTCTCTCTGTGTGTCTCTCTCTCTCCCTCTCCCTCTTTCTTTCTCTGTCTTCCTCTCCCTCAGCCTCTCTCTCTGCCTGTCTGTCTCTCTCTCTCTCTCTGTCTCTCTCTGTCTCTCACTCTCTCTGCCTGTCTCTCTCTCTGGCTCTCTCTCTCTCTGGCTCTCTCCCTCTCCGGCTCTCTCTCCCTGTCTGTCTCTCTCTCTCTGTCACTCTGTCTCTCTCTCGCTGTCCGTCTCTCTTTATCTCTCTCTCTCTCAGTCTCTTCTCCCTCTCTCTATCTGTCTGTCTGTCTCTCTCGCGCTCTCCCTCTGTCTCTCTCTCCCTCTGTCTCTCTCTCACTCTCTCTCTCACTCTGTCTCTCTCTATCTCTCCCTTTGTTCATCTCTCTCTGTCTCTTTGTCTTTCTCTCTCTCTCTCTCTCTCTTTGTCTCTCTCTCTCTCTTTGTCTTTCTCTCTCTCTGTCTCTCTCTCTCTCTCTCTGTTTCTCTCTGTCCCTCTCTCTGACGCTCTCTCTCTCTCTGTTTCTCTATCTGACACTCTGTTTCAGTCTCTCTGGCTCTATCTGATTATTACTTTGTCTCTCTCTCTCTCTCTGTCTCTCTCTCTCCCTTTGCCTCTCTCTCTGTCTCTCTCTGTTGCTCTCTGTCTCTCTGTCTATCTGACTCTCTCTGTTTCTGTGACTCTCTCGCTCTCTCTTTCTCTCTCCCCCGGTCTTTCTCTGTCTCTCTCTCCCTCTGCCTCTCTTTCTCTCTCTCTCTGTCTCTCTCTCCCTCTGTCGCTCACTCCCTCTGTCTCTCTCTCCCTCTGTCTCTCTCTGTCTCTCTCTCCCTCTGCCTCTCTCTCTGTCTCTCTGTCTCCCTCTCTCTCAGCCTCTCTCTCTATCTCTCTGTCTGGATCTCTCTCTCTCTGTGTCTCTCTCTCTGTCTCTCTGTCTCTCTCTGTGTCTCTCTTTATCTATTTATCCTTCTCTCTCTCCCCCCTCTCTTGCTCCCTCTGTGACCCTCTGAATCTCTGTCTCTCTCTGTTTCTCTTTTCCAACTAAAAGCTTCCTATATTAAGAGTTAATTTTAGATTGGAATTTTATTATAAACCGTGTCCAAACAAATCTCTGTCAAGACACAGTGGGACGTGACTCGAGTCAAGCTGAGAAGGACCTGGATAAGACATCCTCAGCACCGTCGCTCTCTCTCTCTCCATTTCCCTCTCTCTCCCTCCATTTCCCTCTCTCTCCCTCTCTCTCTCTCTCTCCCCCTCTCTCTCTCTCCCCTCTCCCTCCCCCTCCCCCTCTCTCCCTCCCTTTCCCTCACCCCCTCTCTTTCCCCCTCCCCCTCTCCCTCTTTCCCCCTCTCCCCCCTCTCCCCCCTCTCTCCCCCTTCCTCTCTCTCCTTTCTCTCTCTGTCCCGCCTCCTTAATGAGCCACTTAATTCTGTTTGAATAAGTTTTGATTGTTTGCTGTTTCATTTCAAATCTCATTTGTCTTCAGCAATGGGAGACCAATATCAACGGAGCACAGTTTTGTTTTTGCTCGATGTCGATTTCGATATAGAAATTAGTATTGATTGTGTTTGCTCTGGGTTTGGCTACGAGCGTGGATGAGAAAGCAGATGAGACGTTGCCCTTCAGACTGGTTGGGGGACAATTCAAGGCGATACAGCAGGGTGCAGGGCTGAGAGAAATGTAGGCACACTGTTTTTTGGACCTATACTCTCTTGATTGCTAAGCTCTCCACATCCCAATCTAGCGCCCCGGCTCTTGGCTCACGGGAGGGGCCTTGGGGTAAGAGATACGCCCACCAAGAGGCTGACCCTTCCTCTGGGGTTCCTCCATGACAGCTCCACTGTGGCCAAAGTCCATCCTCCCTGCCACCAAATCTTCCGAGTTCAAACCCTGAACTCAGTTCATAATCCAGGCTGGCACTCCTCGTGCCGTGCTGAGGGAGCGCTGCACTGTCGGGGGTGCAGGCTTTCAGATGAGACGTTAAACCTCTCAGCTGGACATAAAAGATCCCACGGTCACTATTTTCAAGAAGATCCACAAACCGTCAGGAGATGAGCCCTGCGTTTGTCGGCCGATTCCTGTCCCAACCATTCCTTAGTGACAAAACCTTGCTATAGTCTCTCAATGAAGTCATCCCAATCATCACCAACACAGTATCTCTCTTCTGTGCTGCTAGTGGCCATGCTCGCGTGGTTTAAATCCCATCCTCGTCGCCAATAATATGTCCTTACTATATAGTATAAATGCACACGAGGCCCATACTTGAGAGAAGGTCACTCTGTGACCAGTTACCTTTATTATCAACACCTCAAGTGATGAAGGTGGGTGGAGCTTCCCCTTTTATATCTGAAAGTCCAGGTGAGGAAAGTCTTCCACAAGTTCACCCCCTTGTGGTCAATGTTCTCAAGGTGTACAACTTAGGTCAGCTTATACATGGGTTACAATGACAGTTGAATACATGACAGGAACAGTCTCAGGAAATCTGTAACACCCTCCAGTCCCCACACCCCTCCCTATCTCTGTAACCCCCTCCAGTCCCCACACCCCTCCCTATCTCTGTAACCCTCTCCAGTCCCCACACCCCTCCCTATCTCTGTAACCCCCTCCAGCCCCACACCCCTCCCTATCTCTGTAACCCCCTCCAGCCCCGACACCCCTCCCTATCTCTGTAACCTCCCCCAGCACTACACCCCTCCTTATCTCTGTAACCCCCTCAAGCCCTACACCCCACCCTATCTCTGTAACCCTCTCCAGTCCCCACACCCCTCCCTATCTCTGAAACCCCCTCCAGTCCCCACACCTCTCCCTATCTCTGTAACCCCCTCCAGCCCTACACCCCTCCCTATCTCTGTAACCCCCTCCAGCCCTACACCCCTCCCTATCTCTGTAACCCCCTCCAGCCCCACACCCCTCCCTATGTCTGTAACCCCCCTCCAGCCCTACACTCTCCCTATCTCTGTAATCTCCTCCAGCCCTACACCCCTCCCTGTGGAATTCTCTACCACAGAAAGTTGTTGAGGCCAGTTCCTTAGATATATTCAAAAGGGAGTTAGATGTGGCCCTTACGGCTAAAGGGATCAAGGGGTATGGAGAGAAAGCAGGAATAGGATACTGAAGTTGCATGATCAGCCATGATCTTATTGAATGGTGGTGCAGGCTCGAAGGGCCGAATGGCCGACTCCTGCTCCTATTTTCTATGTTTCTATCTCTGTAATCTCCTCCAGCCCCACAACCCCCCATGATATCTACGCTCCTCTAATTCTGCCCTCTAGAACATCCCTGATTATAATCGTTCCACCATTGGCGGCCGTGCCTTCAGCTGCCTGGGCCCCAAGCTCTGGAACTCCCTCCCTAAACCTCTCCACCTCTCTACCTCTCTCTCCTCCTTCAAGACGCTCCTTAAAATCCACCTCTTTGACCAAGTTTTTGGCCAACTGTTGTAATTTCTTCTTTTGTGGCTCGGTGTCAAATTTATCTGTTGTGTCTTATAACGCCCCTGTGAAGCGCCTTGGAACGTTTTACTACGTTAAAGGCGCTACATAACTGCAAGTTGTTGTTGTTGTTGCAGAAGATCCTGAATGGACTCCTCCACCCACACTCCAGCCTGTGAGATGAGGCGGTGATGCCCTGACTGCTCGCTGGCCTGTCACTCAGTATTACGCTGTGTGGCCAGTGCTGTGTGCAAGGGTACGGACAGGCATAGATCACTGAGCTGGCAGCACATTATCTGAGCCATTAATTCAAAGACTTTGAATAACTGTAGTTCACCCATTACCTTCTGAAATAGATTGTTTTTAAGGACTGATATTACAATGCCCGGGGGAGGGCAGAGGGTCAATACACCGCTCTGCGTGTTACTGACCGACACAGAGCATGGGACAAACTACAGGGATAGAACATAAGAAATAGGAGCAGGTGTAGGCCATTCGGCCCCTCGAGCCTGCTCTGTCAATCAATAAGATCATGGTCGATCATCGACCTCAACTCCACTTCCCCGCCTGCTCCCCATATCCCTTCTACCTCAACGCCATCTTCCCATCCTCTCCCTATATCCCTTGATTTCCTTATGAGGTCAGGCAGCACAATTATATAAGGAAAGAGTTAGGAAACTTGAATTGATTGTTATCAAGCTATAGGGCTAGAACCTCCACTTTTTTTGCCTGCTTAACTCCCACTTAACGCCCATTTTAGCGCTGAAGTGACGTATAACGCCCATATATCACCCATTTTGGCACAAAATGGAAACTGACGGGCATTTATCGGAAACTTATCAGCGAGCGTTACTTTCCCCATGTGCTTAACGGCGAGAAAATATATTATCGCCCGCCCACTTTTTTGGGCGGAATCAGCAGGATGGGCGAATTCAACGCCCATAATATCGCCCAGCGTTACTTTCCACACAGAGTTAACGCCGAGATTCAGTATTAACTGTTTTTTGTTGTAAAGAGCACACTTACCCAAACTAGCGGCCATGGAGGTCGCCCATCTTCAATTTCGCCACCTTGCGCACATTTCACCCACAGTATCGCCCGCTCAAAAAACCGCCCACAAAAAGTGGAACTAACCGGGACAAATCACAGCGTTATGGACGCCATGTTGTAGATCACATGTCACGTCCTTTAACAGGCTGCTGTGCTTCAACCCCGGCGGAGTTCGGATGTACTCTGCAGGTCGTCGGAGTTGATGTGAACATCTCTAAAAGCAGCTTGACCACACTTGCCCGCCAGGTTCCATTTTGTGCCAAAGTGGGTGATATATGGGCGTTATACATCATTTCAGATTGGAATTGAAGAGGTGTGTTCATCGGGACATTCCTTGTTTGTGAGCAATCGGTGGAAAACAGAGAGCTACTGCAATGGGGCCTGTCCTTTCTCACCCTCTCTTGGTGACCAATTAAATGCTGCAGACTCGAGATGGCCGAAGGAACGCTCCACAGCATTATATGCCCAATGTAAGACGTGACAGACTGATGAGGAGGACCAGACGTTACACCGCCCGCAAGTACAGGGAGAAGCAGTCTTACCTCGACTTGCCCGACACCACCTGCCTTCGGAGACTGCGCTTCCACAAAGAGGTTATCACTGAGGTATGCCAGCTGATAAGGACAGATCTGCAGCCTGCCAGCACCATCAGTACTGCACTGTCCGTCGAGGTCACCGCGGCACTGTCGTTCTACGCCTCAGGTTCTTTTCAGGCCACAGCTGGCGACATTTGCGGACTTTCTCAGCATGCCACACATCGCTGCATTAGACAGGTCACTGGAACCCTGTACGCATGCAGGAAGAACTTGATCAGCTTTCCTTTGACCAGGGAGGCACAGAGTGAGAGGGCTCTAGGATTCTCCAGAATTGTAAACTTCCCCAAGGTGCAGGGAGCAATAGACTGTACGCACATCGCGATGCGGGCACCTTTTCAGGATGCAGAGGTTTTCAGGAATTCACTTCCTGAATGTCCTACTGGTTGTCGACCACCAGCAAATTACACTGGCAGTGAATGCTCAATTTCTGGGCAGCATCCATGATGCTCACATCCAGCGTGAGAGCACTGTATCTGACCTGTTCAACAATCAGCCACAGGGTCAATGCTGGATGCTTGGTGACAGAGGATATGGCCTTGCCACCTGGCTGATGACCTCCCTGCGTGACATCCACACCGAGGCCGAGAGGCCATACAACGAGATCCACAGAGCCACTCGTAATATCATGGAGAAAACCATTGGAGTGCTGAAGCAGCGCTTTAGATGTCTGGACCACTCAGGAGACGAGCTCCAATACCACCCTGAGCAGGTAGCTCAGTTCGTGGTGGTGTGCTCCATGCTGCACAACTTGGCTATCAGGAGGCGACAAGAATTGTCTGATGAGTCTGACAGTCCACCTCACCAGAGAGAGGAAGAGGAGGAAGAGGAGGCGGATGCTGACATCGGCCCAGACAATCAGGCTGACGCTGAAGCCATGCCCCCGTCCCCCTGTGGACCGCATGAAAGGGCCTATGGTGGCATGATAGCTGCAAGAGCCTTACGTCAGGAGCTCATCAATGATCGCTTTGCAGCTCTCGCCTGCTGTGCCTGGGTTGCTGAGCTGTGTCTGGAGGGGGTGGCCCTTGTCGCCCAGTTGCCAACCTGCAACTTTCCGCCTTTCGTTGGAGTGAAGACGGAGCGGTGGTCCGGCGTGGGATGAACGGGACATGAGGCCTATCAGGACAGTGGGCACAGACCTGCAATGAGACGCTGCCTGCGGTCACAAGCCTGATGCTTCCCTTTCCATTGATGCCCGGATGCTGATAAGAAACAGGCAAGGTAGTGCGGGCGATGTCTGTGGCACCTTGCACCCGCTGGAAGCCGACCACATGGGCGAAGGCCCGATTCTCTCCTCCTGCCTCTCTCTCAGTGCGATCGGGGAAGGAAGACCCCTCCCTCCAGGTGCAGGGAGCCCCAGTGACCTCCCGCACACTGCGAAGCTGAGAGATGTTGCTGATGTCACCTGTTGCAGCCTGAGAGGAGCCGGTGGGTTGAAGGTTGGGGGCCGTGGTGACTCTGACAGCCGCAGGGAGTGCTGGCCATGTCCATGTGAGGACCGAGTGGTACCTGCAACAGATGACAGAGTGCGGTCAGTCGGTGAAGCGAAGGTGCCTCATGCATTGACCCTGCGTGAGGCCGAGGTGTGGAGGGTGTTCCCTGAAAACCTCTCTGTGGGTAGGTGCTGCTATTGGTGTCCACCTCCTACTCTACTTCCTCCTACTCCCCCTCCACATCATCCTCCTCTACTTCCTCCTCATCCTCCTCCCCTCCTCATCCTCCTCATCCTCCTCATCCTCTTCCCTCTCCTCATCCTCCTCATCCTCTTCCCCTCTTCATCCTCCTCATCCTCCTCTCCTCTCCTCCTTCTCCTCATCCTCCTCCCCTCCTCATCCTCCTCATCCTCTTCCCCTCCTCATCCTCTTCCCCTCCTCACCCTCCTCATCCTCCTCTCCTCCTCATCCCTCCTCATCCTCCTCATCCTCTTCCCCTCCTCATCCTCCATCCTCCTCCCCTCCTCATCCTCCTCATCCTCCTCCCCTCCACATCATCCTCATCCTCCTCCCCTCATCATCCTCCTCCCCTCCTCATCCTCCTCATCCTCCTCCCCTCCTCACCCTCCTCATCCTCCTCATCCTCCTCCCCTCCTCATCCTCCTCATCCTCCTCCCTCCTCATCCTCCTCATCCTCTTCCCCTCCTCATCCTCCTCATCCTCTTGCCCTCCTCATCCTCCTCATCCTCCTCTCCTCCTCATCCTCCTCATCCTCCTCATCCTCTTCCCCTCCTCATCCTCCTCATCCTCCTCCCCTCCACATCATCCTCCTCTACTTCGTCCTCATCCTCCTCATCCTCCTCCCCTCCTCATCCTCCTCATCCTCCTCCCCTCCTCACCCCCTCATCCTCCTCATCCTCCTCCCCTCCTCATCCTCCTTATCCTCCTCTCCTCCTCATCCTCCTCATCCTCCTCATCCTCCTCATCCTCTTCCCCTCCTCATCCTCCATCCTCCTCCCCTCCACATCATCCTCCTCTACTTCGTCCTCATCCTCCTCATCCTCCTCCCCTCCTCATCCTCCTCCCCTCCTCACCCTCCTCATCCTCCTCATCCTCCTCCCCTCCTCATCTCCTCCTCCCCTCCTCATC
>NW_027253363.1:0-16162 GCF_044704955.1 Pristiophorus japonicus
TTCCCCCTGTCTCTTCCCCCCCCATCTCTCGTTCCCCCCATCTCTTTCTCCCCCCCGTCTCTCTTTCTCCCCTCCGTCTCTCTTTCCCCCCGGTCTCTCTTTCTCCCCCGCCACCGTCTCTCTCCCCCCCCATCTCTCTCCCCTGCCATCATCACTCTTCCCCCACCCGTCTCTCTTTCCCCCCCGCCTCTTTCGTCTCCCCCGACTCTCTTTCCCGCCCCCTCTCTTTCCGCCCATCTCTTTTTCCCCCACCGTCTCTCTTCCCCCATCTCTTACCCCCCCAGTCTCTCTTTCCCCCTGTCTTTTTCCCCCCATCTCTCATTCCCCCCGTCTCTTTTCCCCCGTCTCTCTTTCCCCCCCCGTCTCTCTTTCCCCCCCCGTCTCTCTTTCCCCCCCGTCTTTCTTTCCCCCCACCGTCTCTCTTTCCCCCGCCGTCTCTCTTTCCCCCCGTCTCTTTTCCCCCGCCTCTTTTCCGCCCGTCTCTTCCCCCCCAGTCTCTCTTTCCCCCCGTCTCCCTTTCCCACCCGTCTCTCTTTCCCCCGTCTCTCTTTCCCCCTCTCTTTTCCCCCATCTCTCTTTACCCCGTCTCTCTTTCCCCCTCTTTCCCACCCCGTCTCTCTTTCCCCCCGTCTCTCTTTCCCCCGTCTCTCTTTCCCCCGTCTCTCTTTCCCCCGTCTCTCTTTCCCCCTGTCTCTCTTTCACCCCTGTCTCTCTTCCACCCCCCTCTTTCCCCCCGTCTCTCTTTCCCCCCTGTTTCTCTTTCACCCCCGTCTCTCTTTCCCGCCCCCTCTCTTTCCACCCCTCTCTCTTTCACCCCGTCTCTCTTTCCCCCGTCTCTCTTTCCCCCCGTCTCTCTTTCCCCCGTCTCTCTTTCCCCACGTCTCTCTTTCCCCCCCCGTCTCTCTTTCCCCAACCGCCGTCTCTCTTTCCCCCCGTCTCTCTTTCCCCCGTCTCTCTTTCATCCCCGTCTCTCTTCCCCCCCAGTCTCTCTTTCCCCCGTCTCTCTTTCCCCCCGTCTCTCTTTCCCTCCCCGTCTCTCTTCCCACCTGTCTCTCTTTCCCCCGTCTCTCTTTTTCCCCCCGTCTCTCTTTTGCCCCTGTCTCTCTTTCACCCCCGTCTCTCTTTTCCCCCCCATCTCTTCCCCCCGTCTCTTTCCCCCCCGTCTCTATCCCCCGTCTCTCTTTCCCCCTCTCTCTTTCCCCCCCTCTCTCTTTCCCCCATCTCTTTCCCCCCCCCCGTCTCTCTTTCTTCCCCTGTCTCTCTTTCCCCCAAAGTCTCTCTTCCCCCCGCTGGCTCTCTTCTCCCCCCCGGCTCTCTTTCTCGCCCCTGGCTCTCTTTCTCCCCCCCCCGTCTCTCTTCCCCCCCGTCTCTCTTTCCCACCCATCTCTCTTTCTCCCTCCCCATCTCTCTTCCCCCCCCCGTCTCTCCTTTCCCCCATTGTCTCTCTTTCTCCCCCCATCTCTCTTTCTCCCCCCCATCTCTCTTTCCCCTCCCCCGTCTCTCTTTCCCTCCCCCCGTCTCTCTTTCCCCTCCCCGTCTCTCTTTCCCCCCCGTCTCTCTTTCCGCCCCGTCTCTCTTTCCCCCCTCGTCTCTCTTTCCCCCCCATCTCTCTTTCCCCCCGTCTCTCTTTCTCCCCCGTCTCTCTTTCCCCTCCCCCGTCTCTCTTTCTCCCCCCGTCTCTCTTTCCCCCCCCTTCTCTCTTTCTCCCCCGTCTCTCTTTCCCCCCCGTCTCTCTTCCCCCCCCCGTCTCTCGTTTCCCCCGTCTCTCTTCCCCCGTCTCTCTTCCCCCCCCGTCTCTCGTTTCCCCGTTCTCTCTTCCCCCCCGTCTCTCTTACCCCCCCGTCTCTCTTCCCCCCCCATCTCTCTTCCTCCCCTGTCTCTCTTTCCCCCCGTCTCTCTTTCCCCCCCGTCTCTCTTTCCCCCCGTCTCTCTTTCCCCCCCCATCTCTCTTTCCCCCCCATCTCTCTTTCCACCCTGTCTCTCTTTCCCCCCGTCTCTCTTCCCCCCCCATCTCTCTTCCTCCCCTGTCTCTCTTTCCCCCCGTCTCTCTTTCCCCCCCGTCTCTCTTTCCCCCCCATCTCTCTTTCCCCCCCATCTCTCTTTCCCCCCCATCTCTCTTTCCCCCCCATCTCTCTTTCCCCCCAGTCTCTCTTTCCCCCCGTCTCTCTTTCCCCCGCCTCTTTTCCTCCCGCCTCTTTTCCCCCCGTCTCTTCCCCCCCAGTCTCTCTTTCCCCCGCCGTCTCTCTTTCCCCCCCGTCTCTTTTTCACCGCCTCTTTTTCCCCCGTCTCTTACCCCCCAGTCTCTCTTCCCCCCGTGTCTCTTTCCCACACGCTCTCTTTCCCCCCATCTCTCTTTCCCCCGTCTCTCTTTCCCCCCGTCTCTCTTTCCCCCCGTCTCTCTTTCCCTCCCCGTCTCTCTTTCCCTCCATGTCTCTCTTCCCCTCCGTCTCTCTTTCTCCCCCTCTCTCTTTCCCCCCCCTCTTTCCCCCTCGTCTCTCTTTCGCCATGTCTCTCTTTCACCCCCGTCTCTCTTTACTCCCCTCTTTCCCCCCCGTCTCCCTTTCCCCCCTGTCTCTCTTTCACACCCTTCTCTCTTTCCCCCCCATCTCTCTTTCCCCCCCGTCTCTACCCCCGTCTCTCTTTCCCCCCGTCTATATTTCACCCCTGTCTCTCTTTCACCCCCCTCTTTCCCCCCCGTCTCTCTTTCCCCCCGTCTCTCCTTTCCCCCCGTCTCTCTTTCCTTCCCGTCTCTCTTTCCCCCCCGTCTCTCCTTCCCCCCCAGTCTCTCTTTTCCCCGTCTCTCCTTGCCCCCCCGTCTCTCCTCCCCCCAGTTTCTCTTTACCCCCCGTTTCTCTTTCCCCCCGTCTCTCTTTCCCCCCCGTCTCTCTTTCCCCCCGTCTCTCTTTCCCCCCGTCTCTCTTTCCCCCCGTCTCTCTTTCCCCCCGTCTCTCTTTCCCCCCCGTCTATCTTTCCCCCTCGTCTCTCTTTCCCACCCTTCTCTCTTTCCCCCCCATCTCTCTTTCCCCCCCGTCTCTACCCCCGTTCTCTTTCCCCCCGTCTATATTTCACCCCTGTCTCTCTTTCACCCCCCACTTTCCCCCCCGTCTCTCTTTCCCCCCCGTCTCTCCTTCCCCCACCGTCTCTCTTTCCTTCCCGTCTCTCTTTCCCCCCCGTCTCTCCTTCCCCCCCAGTCTCTCTTTTTCCCGTCTCTCCTTGCCCCCCCGTCTCTCCTCTCCCCAGTTTCTCTTTCCCCCCCCGTTTCTCTTTCCCACCCCCCTTTCTCTTTCTCCCCCGTTTCTCTTTCCCCCCGTCTCTCTTTCCCCCCCCGTCTCTCTTTCCCCCCCCGTCTCTCCTTCCCCCCCAGTCTCTCTTTTCCCCGTCTCTCCTTGCCCCCCGTCTCTCCTCCCCCCAGTTTCTCTTTCCCCCCCCCCGTTTCTCTTTCCCACCCGTTTCTCTTTCCCCCCCGTCTCTCTTTCCCCCCGTCTCTCTTTCCCCCGTCTCTCTTTCCCCCCGTCTCTCTTTCCCCCCGTCTCTCTTCCCCCCGTCTCTCTTTCCCCGCCCCCGTCTCTTCCCCTCCAAGTGTCTTTTCCCCCCACCCGTCTCTTCCCCTCCGAGTCTCTCTTCCCCTCCGAGTCTCTCTTTCCCGTCCCTTCTCTTTCCCGTCCCCTCTCTTCCCCCCCCTCTTCCCCCCATCTCTTCCCCCCCCCGTTTCTTCCCCTCCGAGTCTCTTTCCCCCCGTCTCTCTTTCCCCCCCGTCTCTCTTTCCCCCCGTCTCTCTTTCCCCCCCGTCACTCTTCCCCCCCCGACTCTCTTTCCCCCGTCTCTCTTTCCCCCCGTCTCTCTTTCCCCCCCGTCTCTCTTTCCCCCCCGTCTCTCTTTCCCCCGTCTCTCTTTCCCCCGTCTCTCTTTCCCCCGACTCTCTTTCCGCCCCCGTCTCTCTTTCCCCCCCGTCTCTCTTTCCCTCCCCGTCTCTCTTCCCACCTGTCTCTCTTTCCCCCGTCTCTCTTTTCCCCCCCGTCTCTCTTTTGCCCCTGTCTCTCTTTCACCCCCGTCTCTCTTTTCCCCCCCATCTCTTCCCCCCGTCTCTTTCCCCCCCGTCTCTATCCCCCGTCTCTCTTTCCCCCTCTCTCTTTCCCCCCCTCTCTCTTTCCCCCATCTCTTTCCCCCCCCCGTCTCTCTTTCTTCCCCTGTCTCTCTTTCCCCCAAAGTCTCTCTTCCCCCCGCTGGCTCTCTTCTCCCCCCCCCCGTCTCTCTTTCTCCCCCCTGGCTCTCTTTCTCCCCCCCCCGTCTCTCTTCCCCCCCGTCTCTCTTTCCCACCCATCTCTCTTTCTCCCTCCCCATCTCTCTTCCCCCCCCCCGTCTCTCCTTTCCCCCATTGTCTCTCTTTCTCCCCCCATCTCTCTTTCTCCCCCCCATCTCTCTTTCCCCTCCCCCGTCTCTCTTTCCCCTCCCCCCGTCTCTCTTTCCCCTCCCCGTCTCTCTTTCCCCCCCGTCTCTCTTTCCGCCCCGTCTCTCTTTCCCCCCTCGTCTCTCTTTCCCCCCCATCTCTCTTTCCCCCCGTCTCTCTTTCCCCCCCGTCACTCTTTCCCCCCGTCTCTCTTTCTCCCCCCGTCTCTCTTTCCCCTCCCCCGTCTCTCTTTCTCCCCCGTCTCTCTTCCCCCCCCTTCTCTCTTTCTCCCCCGTCTCTCTTTCTCCCCCCGTCTCTCTTTCCCCTCCCCCGTCTCTCTTTCTCCCCCCGTCTCTCTTCCCCCCCCTTCTCTCTTTCTCCCCCGTCTCTCTTCCCCCCGCCGTCTCTCGTTTCCCCCGTCTCTCTTCCCCCCGTCTCTCTTCCCCCCCCGTCTCTCGTTTCCCCGTCTCTCTTCCCCCCCGTCTCTCTTTCTCCCCCTCTCTCTTTCCCCCCCCTCTTTCCCCCTCGTCTCTCTTTCGCCATGTCTCTCTTTCACCCCCGTCTCTCTTTACTCCCCTCTTTCCCCCCCGTCTCCCTTTCCCCCCTGTCTCTCTTTCACACCCTTCTCTCTTTCCCCCCCATCTCTCTTTCCCCCCCGTCTCTACCCCCGTCTCTCTTTCCCCCCGTCTATATTTCACCCCTGTCTCTCTTTCACCCCCCTCTTTCCCCCCCGTCTCTCCTTTCCCCCCGTCTCTCTTTCCTTCCCGTCTCTCTTTCCCCCCCGTCTCTCCTTCCCCCCCAGTCTCTCTTTTCCCCGTCTCTCCTTGCCCCCCCGTCTCTCCTCCCCCCAGTTTCTCTTTCCCCCCCCGTTTCTCTTTCCCACCCCCCTTTCTCTTTACCCCCCGTTTCTCTTTCCCCCCGTCTCTCTTTCCCCCCGTCTCTCTTTCCCCCCGTCTCTCTTTCCCCCCGTCTCTCTTTCCCCCCGTCTCTCTTTCCCCCCGTCTCTCTTTCCCCCGTCTCTCTTTCCCCCCGTCTCTCTTTCCCCCCCGTCTATCTTTCCCCCTCGTCTCTCTTTCCCACCCTTCTCTCTTTCCCCCCCATCTCTCTTTCCCCCCCGTCTCTACCCCCGTTCTCTTTCCCCCCGTCTATATTTCACCCCTGTCTCTCTTTCACCCCCCACTTTCCCCCCCGTCTCTCTTTCCCCCCCGTCTCTCCTTCCCCCACCGTCTCTCTTTCCTTCCCGTCTCTCTTTCCCCCCCGTCTCTCCTTCCCCCCCAGTCTCTCTTTTTCCCGTCTCTCCTTGCCCCCCCGTCTCTCCTCTCCCCAGTTTCTCTTTCCCCCCCCGTTTCTCTTTCCCACCCCCCTTTCTCTTTCTCCCCCGTTTCTCTTTCCCCCCGTCTCTCTTTCCCCCCCCGTCTCTCTTTCCCCCCCCGTCTCTCCTTCCCCCCCAGTCTCTCTTTTCCCCGTCTCTCCTTGCCCCCCGTCTCTCCTCCCCCCAGTTTCTCTTTCCCCCCCCCGTTTCTCTTTCCCACCCGTTTCTCTTTCCCCCCCGTCTCTCTTTCCCCCCGTCTCTCTTTCCCCCGTCTCTCTTTCCCCCGTCTCTCTTCCCCCCGTCTCTCTTTCCCCGCCCCCGTCTCTTCCCCTCCAAGTGTCTTTTCCCCCCACCCGTCTCTTCCCCTCCGAGTCTCTCTTCCCCTCCGAGTCTCTCTTTCCCGTCCCTTCTCTTTCCCGTCCCCTCTCTTCCCCCCCCTCTTCCCCCCATCTCTTCCCCCCCCCGTTTCTTCCCCTCCGAGTCTCTTTCCCCCCGTCTCTCTTTCCCCCCCGTCTCTCTTTCCCCCCGTCTCTCTTTCCCCCCCGTCACTCTTCCCCCCCCGACTCTCTTTCCCCCGTCTCTCTTTCCCCCCGTCTCTCTTTCCCCCCCGTCTCTCTTTCCCCCCCGTCTCTCTTTCCCCCGTCTCTCTTTCCCCCGTCTCTCTTTCCCCCGACTCTCTTTCCGCCCCCGTCTCTCTTTCCCCCCCGTCTCTCTTTCCCTCCCCGTCTCTCTTCCCACCTGTCTCTCTTTCCCCCGTCTCTCTTTTCCCCCCGTCTCTCTTTTGCCCCTGTCTCTCTTTCACCCCCGTCTCTCTTTTCCCCCCCATCTCTTCCCCCCGTCTCTTTCCCCCCCGTCTCTATCCCCCGTCTCTCTTTCCCCCTCTCTCTTTCCCCCCCTCTCTCTTTCCCCCATCTCTTTCCCCCCCCCGTCTCTCTTTCTTCCCCTGTCTCTCTTTCCCCCAAAGTCTCTCTTCCCCCCGCTGGCTCTCTTCTCCCCCCCCCCGTCTCTCTTTCTCCCCCCTGGCTCTCTTTCTCCCCCCCCCGTCTCTCTTCCCCCCCGTCTCTCTTTCCCACCCATCTCTCTTTCTCCCTCCCCATCTCTCTTCCCCCCCCCCCGTCTCTCCTTTCCCCCATTGTCTCTCTTTCTACCCCCATCTCTCTTTCTCCCCCCCATCTCTCTTTCCCCTCCCCCGTCTCTCTTTCCCCTCCCCCCGTCTCTCTTTCCCCTCCCCGTCTCTCTTTCCCCCCCGTCTCTCTTTCCGCCCCGTCTCTCTTTCCCCCCTCGTCTCTCTTTCCCCCCCATCTCTCTTTCCCCCCGTCTCTCTTTCCCCCCCGTCACTCTTTCCCCCCGTCTCTCTTTCTCCCCCCGTCTCTCTTTCCCCTCCCCCGTCTCTCTTTCTCCCCCGTCTCTCTTCCCCCCCCTTCTCTCTTTCTCCCCCGTCTCTCTTTCTCCCCCCGTCTCTCTTTCCCCTCCCCCGTCTCTCTTTCTCCCCCCGTCTCTCTTCCCCCCCCTTCTCTCTTTCTCCCCCGTCTCTCTTCCCCCCGCCGTCTCTCGTTTCCCCCGTCTCTCTTCCCCCCGTCTCTCTTCCCCCCCCGTCTCTCGTTTCCCCGTCTCTCTTCCCCCCTGTCTCTCTTTCCCCCCGTCTCTCTTTCCCCCCCGTCTCTCTTCCCCCCCCATCTCTCTTTCTCCCCCATCTCTCTTTCCCCCCCATCTCTCTTTCCCCCCATCTCTCTTTCCCCCCATCTCTCTTTCCCCCCAGTCTCTCTTTCCCCCGCCGTCTCTCTTTCCCCCCCGTCTCTTTTTCACCGCCTCTTTTTCCCCCGTCTCTTACCCCCCAGTCTCTCTTCCCCCCGTGTCTCTTTCCCACACGCTCTCTTTCCCCCCATCTCTCTTTCCCCCGTCTCTCTTTCCCCCCGTCTCTCTTTCCCCCCGTCTCTCTTTCCCTCCCCGTCTCTCTTTCCCTCCATGTCTCTCTTCCCCTCCGTCTCTCTTTCTCCCCCTCTCTCTTTCCCCCCCCTCTTTCCCCCTCGTCTCTCTTTCGCCATGTCTCTCTTTCACCCCCGTCTCTCTTTCCTCCCCTCTTTCCCCCCCGTCTCCCTTTCCCCCCTGTCTCTCTTTCACACCCTTCTCTCTTTCCCCCCCATCTCTCTTTCCCCCCGTCTCTACCCCCGTCTCTCTTTCCCCCCGTCTATATTTCACCCCTGTCTCTCTTTCACCCCCCTCTTTCCCCCCCCCGTCTCTCTTTCCCCCCGTCTCTCCTTTCCCCCCGTCTCTCTTTCCTTCCCGTCTCTCTTTCCCCCCCGTCTCTCCTTCCCCCCCAGTCTCTCTTTTCCCCGTCTCTCCTTGCCCCCCCGTCTCTCCTCCCCCCAGTTTCTCTTTCCCCCCCCGTTTCTCTTTCCAAAACCCCCTTTCTCTTTACCCCCCGTTTCTCTTTCCCCCCGTCTCACTTTCCCCCCGTCTCTCTTTCCCCCCGTCTCTCTTTCCCCCCCGTCTCTCTTTCCCCCCGTCTCTCTTTCCCCCCGTCTCTCTATCCCCCCGTCTCTCTTTCCCCCCGTCTCTCTTTCCCCCCCGTCTATCTTTCCCCCTCGTCTCTCTTTCCCACCCTTCTCTCTTTCCCCCCCATCTCTCTTTCCCCCCGTCTCTACCCCCGTTCTCTTTCCCCCTCTCTATATTTCACCCCTGTCTCTCTTTCACCCCCCTCTTTCCCCCCCGTCTCTCTTTCCCCCCCGTCTCTCCTTCCCCCACCGTCTCTCTTTCCTTCCCGTCTCTCTTTCCCCCCCGTCTCTCCTTCCCCCCCAGTCTCTCTTTTTCCCGTCTCTCCTTGCCCCCCCGTCTCTCCTCCCCCCAGTTTCTCTTTCCCCCCCCGTTTCTCTTTCCCACCCCCCTTTCTCTTTCTCCCCCGTTTCTCTTTCCCCCCGTCTCTCTTTCCCCCCCCGTCTCTCTTTCCCCCCCCGTCTCTCCTTCCCCCCCAGTCTCTCTTTTCCCCGTCTCTCCTTGCCCCCCGTCTCTCCTCCTCCCAGTTTCTCTTTCCCCCCCCCCGTTTCTCTTTCCCACCCGTTTCTCTTTCCCCCCCGTCTCTCTTTCCCCCCGTCTCTCTTTCCCCCGTCTCTCTTTCCCCCCGTCTCTCTTTCCCCCCGTCTCTCTTTCCCCCCGTCTCTCTTCCCCCCGTCTCTGTTTCCCCGCCCCCGTCTCTTCCCCTCCAAGTGTCTTTTCCCCCCACCCGTCTCTTCCCCTCCGAGTCTCTCTTCCCCTCCGAGTCTCTCTTTCCCGTCCCTTCTCTTTCCCGTCCCCTCTCTTCCCCCCCCTCTTCCCCCCATCTCTTCCCCCCCCCGTTTCTTCCCCTCCGAGTCTCTTTCCCCCCGTCTCTCTTTCCCCCCCGTCTCTCTTTCCCCCCGTCTCTCTTTCCCCCCGTCACTCTTCCCCCCCCCCCGACTCTCTTTCCCCCGTCTCTCTTTCCCCCCGTCTCTCTTTCCCCCCGTCTCTCTTTCCCCCCCGTCTCTCTTTCCCCCCCGTCTCTCTTTCCCCCCCGTCTCTCTTTCCCCCCTGTCTCTCTTTCCCCCCCGTCTCTCTTTCCCCCGTCTCTCTTTCCCCCGTCTCTCTTTCCCCCGTCTCTCTTTCCCCTCCCGTCTCTCTTTCCCCCGTCTCTCTTTCCCCCGTCTCTCTTTCCCCCCCGTCTCTCTTTCCCCCCCCGTCTCTCTTTCCCCCGTCTCTCTTTCCCCCCGTCTCTCTTTCCCCCCCGTCTCTCTTTCCCCGTCTCTCTTTCCCCCCGTCTCTCTTTCCCCCCCGTCTCTTTTTCCCCCGTCTCTCTTCCCCCCGTCTCTCTTTCCCCGTCTCTCTTCCCCCCCGTCTCTCTTTCCCTCCCATCTCTCTTCCCCCCGTCTCTCTTTCCCCCGTCTCTCTTTCCCCCCTGTCTCTCTTTCCCCCGTCTCTCTTCCCCCCGTCTCTCTTTCCCCCGTCTCTCTTCCCCCCGTCTCTCTTTCCCCGTCTCTCTTCCCCCCCCGTCTCTCTTTCCCCCCCCGTCTCTCTTTCCCCCGTCTCTCTTTCCCCCGTCTCTCTTTCCCCCGTCTCTCTTTCCCCCCCGTCTCTCTTTCCCCGTCTCTCTTTCCCCCCTGTCTCTCTTCCCCCCGTCTCTCTTTCCCCGTCTGTCTTCCCCCCGTCTCTCTTTCCCCCCCGTCTCTCTTTCCCCCCCGTCTCTCTTCCCCCCGTCTCTCTTTCCCCCGTTTCTCTTCCTCCCCTGTCTCTCTTTCCCCCCGTCTCCCTTTCCCCCCCGTCTCTCTTTCCCCCCCCATCTCTCTTTCTCCCCCGTCTCTCTTCCCCCCCGTCTCTCTTTCCCCCCCCCGTCTCTCTTTCCCCCCGTCTCTCGTTCCCCCCCGTCTCTCTTTCCCCCCGTCTGTCTTCCCCTCTCCGTCTCTCTTTCCCCCCATCTCTCTTCGACCCCCCATCTCTCTTCTCCCCCCCCCGTCTCTCTTTCTCCACCCCCGTCTCTCTTCCGCCCCTCCCGTCTCTCTTCCCCCTCCGTCTCCCTTTCTCCCCCCCGTCTCTGTTTTCCCCCCGTCTCTCTTTCCCCACGTCTCTCTTTCCCCCCCCGTCTCTCTTTCCCCAACCGCCGTCTCTCTTTCCCCCTGTCTCCCTTTCCCCCCCGTCTCTCTTTCACCCCCGTCTCTCTTTCCCCCCCATCTCTTCCCCCCGTCTCTTTCCCCCCCGTCTCTATCCCCCGTCTCTCTTTCCCCCTCTCTCTTTCCCCCCCTCTCTCTTTCCCCCATCTCTTTCCCCCCCTGTCTCTCTTTCTTCCCCTGTCTCTCTTTCCCCCAAAGTCTCTCTTCCCCCCGCTGGCTCTCCTCTCCCCCCCCGTCTCTCTTTCTCCCCCCTGGCTCTCTTTCTCCCCCCCCCGTCTCTCTTCCCCCCCGTCTCTCTTTCCCACCCATCTCTCTTTCTCCCTCCCCATCTCTCTTCCCCCCCCCGTCTCTCCTTTCCCCCATTGTCTCTCTTTCTCCCCCCATCTCTCTTTCTCCCCCCCATCTCTCTTTCCCCTCCCCCGTCTCTCTTTCCCCTCCCCCCGTCTCTCTTTCCCCTCCCCGTCTCTCTTTCCCCCCCGTCTCTCTTTCCCCTCCCCGTCTCTCTTTCCCCCCCGTCTCTCTTTCCGCCCCGTCTCTCTTTCCCCCCTCGTCTCTCTTTCCCCCCCATCTCTCTTTCCCCCCGTCTCTCTTTCCCCCCCGTCACTCTTTCCCCCCGTCTCTCTTTCTCCCCCCGTCTCTCTTTCCCCTCCCCCGTCTCTCTTTCTCCCCCGTCTCTCTTCCCCCCCCTTCTCTCTTTCTCCCCCGTCTCTCTTTCCCCCCCGTCTCTCTTCCCCCCCCGTCTCTCGTTTTCCCCGTCTCTCTTCCCCCCGTCTCTCTTTCCCCCCCGTCTCTCGTTTCCCCGTCTCTCTTCCCCCCCGTCTCTCTTACCCCCCCCGTCTCTCTTCCCCCCCCATCTCTCTTCCTCCCCTGTCTCTCTTTCCCCCCGTCTCTCTTTCCCCCCCGTCTCTCTTTCCCCGTCTCTCTTTCCCCCCCCCATCTCTCTTTCCCCTCCATCTCTCTTTCCACCCTGTCTCTCGTTCCCCCCGTCTCCCTTTCCCCCCCGTCTCTCTTTCCCCCCCCATCTCTCTTTCTCCCCCATCTCTCTTTCCCCCCATCTCTCTTTCCCCCCCATCTCTCTTTCCCCCCATCTCTCTTTCCCCCAGTCTCTCTTTCCCCCCGTCTCTCTTTCCCCCGCCTCTTTTCCTCCCGCCTCTTTTCCCCCCGTCTCTTCCCCCCCCAGTCTCTCTTTCCCCCGCCGTCTCTCTTTCCCCCCCGTCTCTTTTTCACCGCCTCTTTTTCCCCCGTCTCTTACCCCCCAGTCTCTCTTCCCCCCGTGTCACTTTCCCACACGCTCTCTTTCCCCCCATCTCTCTTTCCCCCGTCTCTCTTTCCCCCCGTCTCTCTTTCCCCCCGTCTCTCTTTCCCTCCCCGTCTCTCTTTCCCTCCATGTCTCTCTTCCCCTCCGTCTCTCTTTCTCCCCCTCTCTCTTTCCCCCCCCTCTTTAGCCCTCGTCTCTCTTTCGCCATGTCTCTCTTTCACCCCCGTCTCTCTTTCCTCCCCTCTTTCCCCCCCGTCTCCCTTTCCCCCTGTCTCTCTTTCACACCCTTCTCTCTTTCCCCCCCATCTCTCTTTCCCCCCGTCTCTACCCCCGTCTCTCTTTCCCCCCGTCTATATTTCACCCCTGTCTCTCTTTCACCCCCTCTTTCCCCCCCGTCTCTCTTTCCCCCCGTCTCTCCTTTCCCCCCGTCTCTCTTTCCTTCCCGTCTCTCTTTCCCCCCCCCCGTCTCTCCTTCCCCCCCAGTCTCTCTTTTCCCCCGTCTCTCCTTGCCCCCCCGTCTCTCCTCCCCCCAGTTTCTCTTTCCCCCCCCCGTCTCTCTTTCCCCCCCGTCTCTCTTTCCCCCCCCGTCTCTCTTTCCCCCGTCTCTCTTTCCCCCCCGTCTCTCTTTCCCCCCGTCTCTCTTTCCCCGTCTCTCTTTCCCCCGTCTCTCTTTCCCCCCCGTCTCTTTTTCCCCCGTCTCTCTTCCCCCCGTCTCTCTTTCCCCGTCTCTCTTTCCCCCCTGTCTCTCTTTCCCCCGTCTCTCTTCCCCGTCTCTCTTTCCCCGTCTCTCTTCCCCCCCCGTCTCTCTTTCCCTCCCATCTCTCTTCCCCCCGTCTCTCTTTCCCCCGTCTCTCTTTCCCCCCTGTCTCTCTTTCCCCCGTCTCTCTTCCCCCCGTCTCTCTTTCCCCCGTCTCTCTTCCCCCCGTCTCTCTTTCCCCGTCTCTCTTCCCCCCCCGTCCCTCTTTCCCCCCCGTCTCTCTTTCCCCCGTCTCTCTTTCCCCCGTCTCTCTTTCCCCCGTCTCTCTTTCCCCCCCGTCTCTCTTTCCCCCGTCTCTCTTTCCCCCCTGTCTCTCTTCCCCCCGTCTCTCTTTCCCCGTCTCTCTTCCCCCCGTCTCTCTTTCCCCCCCCCGTCTCTCTTTCCCCCCCGTCTCTCTTCCCCCCCGTCTCTCTTTCCCCCGTTTCTCTTTCCCCCGTCTCTCTTTCCCGTCTCTCTTTCCCCCGTCTCTCTTTCCCTCTTTCCCCGTCTCTCGTTCCCCCCCCGTCTCTCTTTCCCCCCGTCTGTCTTCCCCTCTCCGTCTCTCTTTCTCCCCATCTCTCTTCGACCCCCCATCTCTCTTCTCCCCCCCCGTCTCTCTTTCTCCACCCCCGTCTCTCTTCCGCCCCTCCCGTCTCTCTTCCCCCTCCGTCTCCCTTTCTCCCCCCCGTCTCTCTTTTCCCCCCGTCTCTCTTTCCCCCGTCTCTCTTTCGCACCCCGTCTCTCTTTTCCCCCCGTCTCACTTTCCCCCCGTCTCTCTTTCCCCCGCGTCTCTCTTTCCCCCGTCTCTCCTTCCCCCCCCGTCTCTCTTCCCCCCCCGTCTCTCTTCCCCCCGTCTCTCTTCCCCCCGTCTCTCTTCCCCCCTCCGTCTCTCCTTCCGCCCACCATCCCTCTTCCACCCCCTGTCTCTCTTTTCCCCCCCGTCTCTCTTCCCCCCCGTCTCTCTTTCGCCCCCCGTCTCTCTTTTCCCCCGCCTCTTTTCCCCCCATCTCTTCCCCCCCAGTCTCTCTTTCCTCCCGTCTCTCTTCCCCCCGTGTCTCTTTCCCACACTCTCTCTTTCCCCCCTCTCTCTCTTTCCCACCCCTCTTTTCCCCCATCTCTCTTTTGCCCTGTCTCTCTTTCACCCCCATCTCTCTTTCCCCTGTCTCTCTTTCCCCCCCCGTCTCTCTTTCCCCCCTGTCTCTCTTTCCCCCCCCGTCTCTCTTTCCCCCCCGTCTCTCTTTCCCCCCGTCTCTCTTTCCCTCCCATCTCTCTTCCCCCCGTCTCTCTTTCCCCCGTCTCTCTTTCCCCCCTGTCTCTCTTTCCCCCGTCTCTCTTCCCCCCGTCTCTCTTTCCCCCGTCTCTCTTCCCCCCGTCTCTCTTTCCCCGTCTCTCTTCCCCCCCCCGTCTCTCTTTCCCCCCCCGTCTCTCTTTCCCCCGTCTCTCTTTCCCCCGTATCTCTTTCCCCCGTCTCTCTTTCCCCCCCGTCTCTCTTTCCCCCGTCTCTCTTTCCCCCCTGTCTCTCTTCCCCCGTCTCTCTTTCCCCGTCTCTCTTCCCCCCCGTCTCTCTTTCCCCCCCGTCTCTCTTTCCCCCCCGTCTCTCTTCCCCCCCGTCTCTCTTTCCCCCGTTTCTCTTTCCCCCGTCTCTCTTTCCCCCGTCTCTCTTTCCCCCGTCTCTCTTTCCCTCTTTCCCCCGTCTCTCTTTCCCCCCGTCTCTCTTCCCCCCCGTCTCTCTTTCCCCCCCCCGTCTCTCTTTACCCCCCGTCTCTCGTTCCCCCCCGTCTCTCTTTCCCCCCGTCTGTCTTCCCCTCTCCGTCTCTCTTTCCCCCCATCTCTCTTCGACCCCCCATCTCTCTTCTCCCCCCCCCGTCTCTCTTTCTCCACCCCCGTCTCTCTTCCGCCCCTCCCGTCTCTCTTCCCCCTCCGTCTCCCTTTCTCCCCCCCGTCTCTCTTTTCCCCCCGTCTCTCTTTCCCCCGTCTCTCTTTCGCACCCCGTCTCTCTTTTCCCCCCCGTCTCACTTTCCCCCCGTCTCTCTTTCCCCCGCGTCTCTCTTTCCCCCGTCTCTCCTTCCCCCCCGTCTCTCTTCCCCCCCCCGTCTCTCTTCCCCCCCGTCTCTCTTCCCCCCGTCTCTCTTCCCCCCTCCGTCTCTCCTTCCGCCCACCATCCCTCTTCCACCCCCGTCTCTCTTTTCCCCCCGTCTCTCTTCCCCCCCGTCTCTCTTTCGCCCCCCGTCTCTCTTTTCCCCCGCCTCTTTTCCCCCCATCTCTTCCCCCGCAGTCTCTCTTTCCCCCGCCATCTCTCTTTCCCCCCTGTCTCTTTTCCCCCGCCTCTTTTACCCCCCGTCTCTTCCCCCCAGTCTCTCTTTCCTCCCGTCTCTCTTCCCCCCGTGTCTCTTTCCCACACTCTCTCTTTCCCCCCTCTCTCTTTTCCCACCCCTCTTTTCCCCCATCTCTCTTTTGCCCTGTCTCTCTTTCACCCCCATCTCTCTTTCCCCTGTCTCTCTTTCCCCCCCCCGTCTCTCTTTCCCCCTGTCTCTCTTTCCCCCCCCGTCTCTCTTTCCCCCTTGTCTCTCTTTCCCACCCATCTCTCTTTCCCCGTCTCTCTTTTCCCCCCTCTCTTTCCCCCCCATCTCTCTTTCCCCTGTCTCTCTTTCCCCCCGTCTCTCTTGCACCCCATCTCTCTTCCCCCCCGGTCTCTCTTCCCCCCCCCCTGTCTCTCTTCCCCCCCCCCCCCATCTCTCTCCCCCGCCATCATCTCTCTTCCCCCACCCGTCACTCTTTCCCACCCACCTCTCTCTTCTCCCCCCGACTCTCTTTCCCGCCCACTCTCTTTCCCCCCGTCTCTTTTTCCCCACCGTCTCTCTTCCCCCCGTCTCTTCCCCCCCAGTCTCTCTTTCCCCCTGTCTCTTCCCCCCCCGTCTCTCGTTTCCCCCGTCTCTCTTCCCCCCCGTCTCTCTTCCTACCCGTCTATCTTCCCCCCCATCTCTCTTCCTCCCCCATCTCTCTTTCCCCCGTCTCTCTTTCCCCCCCGTCTCTCTTTCCCCCCCGTCTCTCTTTCCCCGTCTCTCTTTCCCCCCCATCTCTCTTTCCCCCCAGTCTCTCTTTCCCCCCGTCTCTCTTTCCCCCGCCTCTTTTCCTCCCGCCTCTTTTCCCCCCGTCTCTTCCCCCCCAGTCTCTCTTTCCCCCGCCATCTCTTTCCCCCCGTCTCTTTTCCACCGCCTCTTTTTCCCCCGCCTCTTACCCCCCAGTCTCTCTTCCCCCCGTCTCTCTTTCCCCCCCATCTCTCTTTCCCCTGTCTCTCTTTCCCCCGTCTCTCTTCCCTCCCTTCCCTCCGTCTCTCTTCCCCCTCTCTCTTTCCCCCCCTCTTTCCCCTCGTCTCTCTTTCGCCCTGTCTCTCTTTCACCCCCGTCTCTCTTTCCTCCCCTCTTTCCCCCCCGTCTCTCTTTCCCCCCCGTCTCTCTTTCCCCCCCGTCTCTACCCCCGTCTCTCTTTCCCCCCTGTCTCTCTTTCCCCCCCATCTCTCTTTTCCCCCCGTCTCTACCCCCGTCTCTCTTTCCCCCCGTCTATATTTCACCCCTGTCTTTCTTTCACCCCCTCTTCCCCCCCGTCTCTCTTTCCCCCGTCTCTCCTTTCCCCCCCGTCTCTCTTTCCTTCCCGTCTCTCTTTCCCCCCCGTCTCTCCTTCCCCCCTAGTCTCTCTTTTCCCCATCTCTCCTTGCCCCCCCCCCGTCTCTCCTCCCCCCAGTTTCTCTTTCCCCCCGTTTCTCTTTCCCACCCCCCTTTCTCTTTCCCCCGGTCTCTCTTTCCCCCGTCTCTCTTTCCCCCCGTCTCTCTTTCCCCCCGTCTCTCTTTCCCCC
>NW_027253364.1:0-10000 GCF_044704955.1 Pristiophorus japonicus
GCTGATCTGATCCTGGCCTCAACTCCACTTTCCCACCCGATCCCCATATCCCTTGATTCCCTTAATATCCAAAAATCTATCGATCTCAGCCTTGAATATACTCAACGACTGAGCCTCCACAGCCCTCTGGGGCAGAGAATTACAAAGATTCACCACCCTCCGATTGAAAAAAATTCCTCCTCGTCTCAGTCCTAAATGGCCGACCCCTTATCCTGAGACTGTGAGACCTCTGGTTCTAGACTCTCCAGCCCGGGGGGAAACATCCTCCCTGCATCTACCCTGTCAATCCCCCCTCAGAAACTTGTACGTTTCAATGAGATCACCTCATTCTTCGCAACTCCAGAGAGTATCGGCCCAATCTACTCAATCTCTCCTCCTGGGACAACCCTCTCATCCCAGGAATCAATCTAGCGAACCTCTGTTGCACCCCCTCCAAGACAAGTGTACCCTTCCTTCGATAAGGAGACCAAAACTGCGCACAGTACTCCAGGTGTGGTCTCACCAAGGCCCTGTACAATTGTAGCAAGACTTCCTTACTCTTGTACTCCAACCCCCTGGCAACGAAGGCCAACAGGCCATTTGCCTTCCTTCCTGCTCGCTGTACCTGCATGCTAGCTTTCTGTGATTGGTGTACAAGGACACCCAGGTCCCTCTGAATATCAACACTGACCAGTCTCTCTCCTTTTCTGCTATTCTGTTCTATCTACCAAAGTGGATTCAAGTGTGTTAATTCAATGGAACTAATTGTAGACGCTACGATGAAATAATTAGATGCACGGGACTCTCTGGGTGGTTTTGCTCATTCAGATACCTGCCGTTGAGAGAAATGGTTTCCCATTGGATCAGGCTGTGGGCCTATTGAGTGACCCCCACCGATCTGCCGACCCTTGAACTCCCCAGGACTGTGTGGCCTGCCTTGTCCTAGGTTGACCTCGTGCCCCTCGGCGAAAGATGCATCACGGCGCGTCTAATTCCGTTTCTTTCCGCTTTGCTCCAGGTTGCAATAAAAATTATTGACAAAACCCAACTGAACCCGACAAGTCTACAAAAGGTAGGAGAAGACGGCTTTTGGTTACTGTGCAAATCCTGTGTGTTGGGTGTTGGAGAGGAACGCGGTGGGACCTGGAATGCGGGAACATTTGGTCTCTCCACGGGGTGCCCCTCCTACCTCGAGTGACCTTGCCTCCTCTCAAATAATCCCAATCCAAGTCTTTACTGATTATCCAAATCGAGATTGTCTGGAGGGCCTGTGGGGGAGGAGGGTCTGGAGGCCGGTGTAGGGGGTGAGGGCCGCCTGGAGGCCTCTGTGTTGTGGGGGGGGGGGGGTCTGGAGGCCTCTGTGGGGGTGGGCGGGGTCTGGAGGCTTCTGTGGGGGTGGGCGGGGTCTGGAGGCTTCTGTGGGGTGGAGGGGGGTTCTGGAGGCCTCTTGGGGGGGGGGGGGGGGTCTGGAGGCCTCTGTGGGGAGGGTCTGGAGGTCTATGGGGGCCTGAAGCCTCGAGTTCTTAAAGCCCACAAATGTCATCATTGATTGAGAAGAATGTGATGCTCAGGGTGGCCCCACCAACGTTGAGGAAGACGCTGAGGATTTTTGCGAGCTGTCAGTTGGGGGAAGACGGGGAAGAAAGGTCTCGGTTGAACCGTTATTGCAGGGTAAGGCTGGGGACATTTGATGGTTTGATTGTGTTGACGAGGGATTCAGCAACGTGTCGGTCGGGCTGTCTGTCGCTGTGCCTGTGCTGATCGTAAACAGCTGGGAAAGTGCTTTTGATCAAAACTTTTCACATTGATTATCAATTAGTGTGTCTGGTTCAGTCCTCGGAAAGCTCCATGGTAACCAGTTATTGCCATAGACCAACCCTTCTGGAAACTTCCGTCAGAACAGTTTGCTCACAGATACCCGGGCGTGAGTTACAGGCTGGGATCTAATCGAGGGGTTCGGGGGGTTTATATATAGAATAATGAATACCCGGGAGTGAGTTACAGGCTGGAATCTAATCGAGGGGTTCGGGGGGTTTATATATAGAATAATGAATACCCGGGAGTGAGTTACAGGCTGGAATCTAATCGAGGGGTTCAGGGGGTTTATATATAGAATAACAGATACCCGGGAGTGAGTTACAGGCTGGAATCTAATCGAGGGGTTCGGGGGGTTTATATATAGAATAATGAATACCCGGGAGTGAGTTACAGGCTGGAATCTAATCGAGGGGTTCAGGGGGTTTATATATAGAATAACAGATACCCGGGAGTGAGTTACAGGCTGGAATCTAATCGAGGGGTTCGGGGGGTTTATATATAGAATAACGGATACCCGGGAGTGAGTTACAGGCTGGAATCTAATCGAGGGGTTGGGTGGGTTTAGATATAGAATAACAGATACCCGGGAGTGAGTTACAGGCTGGAATCTAATCGAGGGGTTCGGGGGTTTATATATAGAATAATGAATACTCGGGAGTGAGTTTCAGGCTGGAATCTAATCGAGGAGTTCGGGGGCTTTATATATAGAATAACGGATACCCGGGAGTGAGTTACAGGCTGGAATCTAATCGAGGGGTTCGGGGGCTTTATATATAGAATAACGTATACCTGGGAGTGCTGTGTTTCCTATACTTCAACAGTAACGACACGTCAAAAAGTACTTCATTGGCTGTAAAGAGCATCGGAACCTCCTGTGGTCCTGAAAGGCGCTATAGAAATGCATGTTTGCTCTTTGCTTTACATCATTCTGGGCGTCTGATAGTGATCTGCCTTGTACATTTTCCGTGATGGCGTGGCACTTTTAGGAGTCTGCAGATGATGTGAAGGGGTGCCGACACAATGGGCAGAGCTGGGAACCAATGTGGATCGTTTTAAATGCTAGTCCAGGGAGCCGGGTGGGACAGAGGGGGAAAAAAATCTCCCGTCCCTGTGGTGCATTGTGTCTCGAGATGTCGGGGGGGAGGGGTGAGAAAGACCGAGCGAGAGAGAGAGAGAACACAAGAATGCGTCATTGAAACGAGTTCCTCTATGACCTTGTCTGACCTTTATTGGTCAGGCAAACAAAGGGCAGCCTCTCTCTCGGGGGGTCCTGTTTCTCTGGCATTGCCATGTATGGACGCGTCTTGAGCGGGGAGCTGCGTCACGTGACCCGCCGCAAACTTCAACACAAACCCCCCCCCCCCACACTCTGCAGTGTTGACTGTAGAGAGTTGTCAGACCCTAGGGAGTGAGGGGGTACCATTAACCATTGAAAGGCAGCTGTGGCCTGTTTAGGGTCTCCGCCCCTCTGCCTATTGATCGGGGGGGGCCGTCTGGCAATTTGTAAAGTGGGGGGGCGGGGGGAGGAGACATAAGAACAGAAGAATTAGGAACAGGAGTGGGCCATCTAGCCCCTCGAGCCTGCTCCGCCATTCAACAAGATCATGGCTGATCTGGCCGTGGACTCAGCTCCACTTACCCACCCTCTCCCCGTAACCCTTAATTCCCTTATTGGTTAAAAATCTATCTGTCTGTGATTTGAATACATTCAATGAGCTAGCCTCAACTGCTTCCTTGGGCAGAGAATTTTCAGATTCACAACCCTCTGGGAGAAGAAATTCCTTCTCAACTCGGTTTTAAATTGGCTCCCCCGTATTTTGAGGCTGTGCCCCCCTAGTTCTAGTCTCCCCGACCAGTGGAAACAACCTCTCTGCCTCTATCTTGTCTATCCCTTTCATTATTTTAAATGTTTCTATACGATCACCCCTCATCCTTCTGAACTCCAACGAGTAAAGACCCAGTCTACTCAATCTATCATCATAAGGTAACCCCCTCATCTCCGGAATCAGCCTAGTGAATCGTCTCTGTACCCCCTCCAAAGCTAGTATATCCTTCCTTAAGTAAGGTGACCAAAACTGCACGCAGTACTCCAGGTGCGGCCTCACCAATACCCTATACAGTTGCAGCAGGACCTCCCTGCTTTTGTACTCCATCCCTCTCGCAATGAAGGCCAACATTCCATTCGCCTTCCTGATTACCTGCTGCACCTACAAACTTGAACAACTTCTCTGTAAACGCCCAGGGCTGGCCTTTTTTTTTCTGTTTTCGGGAGGGGCGGGAAAGTTAGCGGCCAGGAGGAGTTTGCGCTTCGGTGAGGGAGTTTTGGGCAGCTGGGCCCTGTGTCAGTAGGGGGCGCGGCACCGAAGCAGGAGCAGGTGAATTATTATTCGCCTCCCTGGTGGCTGAGCCTGCGGCTGGAGACCAGCAGTGACTTCCAGCCCCAGGACAGCCAGGACACAGCCGGATGAAATCTCCGACATCCATTGCAAAATTCGAAAGAGCTTGGGCAGAATCCATCTCCCAAAGTTTTCTTTGAACATCTACCGTGCGTTCGACGGCAGTGAAAAGGGACGTCGTCGAGGTCCAGGCCGGTGATTGGAGCGCGGGCAGGTTCCGAAGGACCGGCGAGCTCGGGGCGAAGGAGCGGCGAGAGACTGTAGAGGGACGTGATCGAGCCCCAGGAGAGGCGCGAGTTCGGGGCCCGGAAGAGGCGAGGGCCCCAGGGGCAGCACGGGCCCAGCCCACACTGTGCGATATGTGCCCGCACTAGGCCCGTGCAGCAGAGCTGGTCTCCAGTCGACCTGGTTAACCCTTGCCACTGGACCAAGACCTGGCTCTGTCAAGCCCCGTGTGGTGGCTGGTGTGCAACGGTCACCCCACGTTAAAATAATCCACCCACAGGCATCTTCCACCCTTCGGGATGTAGTTCGGGATCCGGAATATTAGGTCCTTCGTTGAAACACCTGGGAACTTTTTGACGTGGAAGCAAGTCATCCTCGATTCGAGGGACTGCCGATGATGATGATGATGATGTACATCCCTCGGCGCGAGGACGGGAAACTCCCGCGCTAAAGTGCCGGGCCGGAGCTCTCCGGGAGATGCCGGCGGGGGGGAGGAGGGGATGACTGTGGGGGAAAAAAAATCCACACAAACATTGCCTTCACGGCGCAAATCGGCAAAAGAACAAACGCTCGTGCTTGCGCGCCGAGTAATTTACCATCCCTCGCCCGCGCCCCCCCCCCCCGGCCCGCTGTGTCGGACTGCGCCGATTTCCCAGGCGGTCGTTGCGGGCGCGCGATTCCGGGCGGACGGGTCGGGCAGAGGTCCAAACTCGCGGCGGTGTCGCGACCGGAGGCGTATGTTGCACACCGGACGCGGTTCTCCGCCCCCCCCCCCCCCCCCCCCCCCTGGCCGGTGCTACTCAGGGTCGCCGCCAAACCCGACCGAAGGGGGCGCGGGAGACCCTCACCGCCACCGTTCACGCCACACCAGGGCAAAACCCCGAGCGCAACGGACTGGAAAGTCCAGCCGCCCCATTTTCTCTCTTAGAAACATAGAAAATAGGTGCAGGAGTAGGCCATTCGGCCCTTCCAGCCTGCACCGCCATTCAATGAGTTCATGGCTGAACATTCAACTTCAGTACCCCATTCCTGCTTTCTCACCATACCCCTTGATTCCCCTAGTAGTAAGGACTTCATCTAACTCCTTTTGCGTCCCGAGAGAGGGAGACATTCGGGTCGTATTCGGGTTTCCCCCCCCACCCCCACCTCCCCCCCATGAGTTTCCAGCTCCAGGTGTGGTGTCAGCTGTGGCTCAGTGGGCAGCCCTCTCTCTCGCCTCTGAGTCAGAAGGTTGTGGGTTCAAGTCCCACTCCAGGGACTTGAGCACAAAAATCTAGGCCGACACTCCCAGTGCAGTGCTGAGGGAGTGCCGCACTGTCGGAGGAGGCAGTACTGAGGGAGCGCCGCACTGTCGGAGGAGGCAGTACTGAGGGAGCGCCGCACTGTCGGAGGAGGCAGTGCTGAGGGAGCGCCGCACTGTCGGAGGAGGCAGTACTGAGGGAGCGCCGCACTGTCGGAGGGGCAGTGCTGAGGGAGCCCCGCACTGTCGGAGGGGCAGTGCTGAGGGAGCGCCTCGCTGTCGGAGGGCCAGTGCTGAGGGAGCCCCGCACTTTCGGAGGGCCGGTGCTGAGGGAGCCCCGCACTTTCGGAGGGGCGGTGCTGAGGGAGCCCCGCACTGTCGGAGGTGCCGTCTTTCGGATGAGACGTTAAATCGAGGCCCCGTCTGCGCCCTGAGGTGAACATAAAAGATCTCATGGCCACTATTTCGAAGAAGAGCAGAGGAGTTTTCCCCTGTGTCCTGGGGCCAATATTTATCCCTCAATCAACATCATAAAAACAGATTATCTGGGTCATTATCACATTGCTGTTTGTGGGAGCTTGCTGTGCACAAATTGGCTGCCGCGTTTCCCACATTACAACAGTGACTACACTTCAAGAGTACTTCATTGGCTGTAAAGCGCTTTGGGACGTCCGGTGGTCGTGAAAGACGCTATATAAATGCAAGTCTTTTGGTAACGCACCTGTGAAGCACTTTGGGACCTGTCACTGCGTGCAAGGCGCCGTATAAATGCAATTGGTTGTTGGAGTTCTTGGACGGAGTCTGGGACTCGGGAAGTCAGGGACAGAGAGACACACACACATGGAAAGGGACACACACACACACACACACACACACACACACACACACACAGATGAGGGCCATTTGCAGCTTGCAATCCCAGGTAGGGGTGGCAGGGTTGGGGAAGTGATCCAGCCGTCCGTATACCTGGGCTCAGGAAAGTGGCAAATCAGCCCGGTTTGTAGCTCCCGATTGGTCGGCTGCCGAGACAGCGTGCGTGCCTCAGACTGGGCTGTGACGCTCCCCATGGTTGAATATCCGATGCCGACAGAAGTTGCCACCTTGGGACAGGAAGGAGCGGGTTGTTTTTAAACCGTGCAAAGCCATTGTTTGTTTTAAATTTTTAAATATTTGCTGGTTATCAGTTAGCGCTGGGTTAAGCAGTTGATTTTCTTTGTTCTCCTTTATTTCTGTCATAAAGATATCCAATTCAAACGTCTCGTTTGTGTAAATAAGGAAGCACAAGATGAGAATCAGTCTCTTCCTGTTTTGCTGCGACTCAACCCCTCGGGTCCTTTGATGACTGAGTGCGTCATCAGCAAATGCCATTCCAAAATAGGGACTGCACGCCAGCAAGCTGCTTCACCGAGAAAGGGGGGCCTGATCTTCCTGCACACAATTTGCCTTCAATCTGTGTTCAGATCAATACTGCCCCCCCGACACACACACACATTGGGACATAGGGACACACACACACACCGACACCTACCCACACACACAGATACACACACACACACACACACACATGCTGGCTCTCACACACACATACGCTCTCTCACACACACACACACGCTCGCTCTCTCACACACACACGCTCGCTCTCTCACACACACACGCTCGCTCTCTCACACACACACGCTCGCTCTCTCACACACACACGCTCGCTCTCTCACACACACACACGCTCGCTCACACACACACACGCTCGCTCACACACACACACGCTCTCTCTCACACACACACACACACACACGCTCTCTCTCACACACTCACACACGCTCTCTCTCTCACACACACACACGCTCTCTCTCACACACACACGCTCTCTCTCACACACACACGCTCTCTCTCACACACACACACACACACGCTCTCTCACACACGCTCGCTCTCACACACACGCTCGCTCTCTCACACACACGCTCGCTCTCTCACACACACACGCTCACACACACACACACGCTCTCTCTCTCTCACACACACACACACACACACACACACACACACACACACACACACACACGCTCTCTCTCACACACACACACACGCTCTCTCACACACACACACGCAGTTTAATAGCCGAAAGCATTGGATCAATGAGTGAAGCGGAGGCTGTATTGGTGCTGGGTGTGGTCTCGGCAGAACTGGGAGAGGTCAATGGGATTGACTTTGTTAAAATCCACTGAATGAATTACCCGGCGATTAGAAGCGAAGGAGAGCTTTTATTCGTGTGTTGTATTATTGTGTTTTTCAGACATCATGAGAATACAGGGGCATTTTCAAGAGTAGATTTTGTGTAATGATCCCAATCTGTGCCGTGTTACAGTAGCGGTTAATCCCTCGGGCGTCTGCTATTGGATTCTGCCCTCTCTGGTGGATGGAAAAGATCCCGTGGCACTAGTTCGAAGAAGAGCAGGGGGAGTTCTCCCCGGTGTCCTGGGGCCAATATTTATCCCTCAATCAACATCACAAAAAAAACAGATGTTCTGGGTCATTATCACGTTGCTGTGTGTGGGAGCTTGCTGTGCGCAAATTGGCTGCTGCGTTTCCCACATTACAACAGCGACTACACTTCAAATAGTACTTCATTGGCTGTAAAGCGCTTTGGGATGTCTGGTGGTCGTGAAAGGTGCTATATAAATGCAAGTCTTTCTTTTCTTTTGCGAGTTAATGAGTGAAGCAGAGACCACTCCAACAATTGAGAATGGAGTAGATTGGCATCTGAAGGGATGGGGGGGGGGGATACTGGCTTCCGGAACGTTGTGGGCGGATGGGACTACTGGTCACATGGTGGATAAGGACCAGCCCCGATTGGTTAGGCCGAGTAGCGTGCTTCCCGATTGTCATGTCCACGTCATTCTATGTAAATTCCTTCCCTTTGATTGGAGGCAGAAAAGCAGAAGTGTATGGAAGTGGGAAGAGGCAAGTGTTCTTACACAGGATTACGCGGGATATACGGCACAGAAACAGGCCATTGGGCCCAACCAGTCCATGCCGGTGTTTATGCTCCGCTCGAGCCTCCTCCCATCTTTCCTCATCTAACTCTATCAGCATAACCCTCTATTCCCTTCTCGTTACAACAGTGACTACACTCCAAAAGTACTTGATTGGCTGTAAAACGCTTTGAGACGTCCGGTGGTTGTGAAAGGCGCTATATAAATCCAAGTCTTTTTTTTTTTCCTTCCCCCATATGCTTGTCCGGCCTCCCCTTAAATGCATCGATACTATTCGCCTCAACCCCTCCCTGTGGCAGCAAGTTCCACATTCTCACCGCTCTCTGGGTAAAGAGGTTTCTCCTGAATTCCCCATTGGGTTTCTGGGTGACTATCTTCTATTGATGGCCTCTAGTTATGCTCTTCCCCACAAGTGGAAACATTCTCCCTCTGTATCCAGTCTATCAAAACCTTTTAAAGACCTCTATTAGGTCACCCCTCAGCCGCCTTTCAAGCCTGTTCATCCTTTCCTGATAGGTACACCCTCGCATTTCTGGTATCGCCCTCGTAAATCTTCTCTGCACCCTCTCCAGTGCCTCTATATCCTTTTTATAATACGGCGACCAGAACTGCACGCAGTACTCCAAGTGTGGTCTAACCAAAGGTTTGATACAGGGTTAGCATAACTTTCCTACTTTTCAATTCTATACCTCGAGAAATAAACCCTAGTTCTTGTTTTTTTTTTAAAATGTTGTTAAAGGGGCAAAATTTATTTTCGAAGGGGATTTTCCTCCATCGAAATTCTGATGTTTACCAATAATTCTCCCTCAACTAACATCACTAAGAAAACAGATTATCTGGGTCATTATCACATTGCTGTGTGTGGGAGCTTGCTGTGCGTAAATTGGCTGCTGCGTTTCCCATATTACAACAGTGACTACACTCCAAAAGTACTTCATTGGCTGTAAAGCGCTTTGGGACATCCTGAGGTCGTGAAAGGCGCTATATAAATGCAAGTCTTTCTCACCTGGAAATCTTTGTCATTTGCAAGATGCTGAGAGATCAGGGTTGCTGTGTGATGTTGTGGGGTTTGGTACCATTTAACATAAGAACATAAGAAATAGGAGCAGGAGTAGGCCATTCGGCCCCTCGAGCCTGCTCCGCCATTCAGTGAGATCATGGCTGATCTTAGACCTCAACTCTCCTTCCCCATGTCCCTCGATTCCCCGAAACCCCAAAATCTATCGACCTCTGTCTTGAATATATTCAGAGACTGAGCCTCCACAGCCCTCTGGGGCAGAGAATTCCAAAGATTCACCACCCTCTGAGTGAAGAAGTTTCTCCTCATCTCAGTCCTAAATGGCCGACCC
>NW_027253364.1:12500-16152 GCF_044704955.1 Pristiophorus japonicus
CTCAGCACTGCCCCTCCGACAGTGCGGCACTCCCTCAGCACTGCCCCTCCGACAGTGCGGCACTCCCTCAGCACTGCCCCTCCGACAGTGCGGCACTCCCTCAGCACTGCCCCTCCGACAGTGCGGCACTCCCTCAGCACTGCCCCTCCGACAGTGCGGCGCTCCCTCAGCACTGCCCCTCCGACAGTGCGGCGCTCCCTCAGCACTGCCCCTCCGACAGTGCGGCGCTCCCTCAGCACCGCCCCTCCGACAGTGCGGCGCTCCCTCAGTACTGCACGGCGAGTGTCGGCCTAGATTTTTGTGCTCAAGTCCCTGGAGTGGGACTCGAACCCACAACCTTCTGACCCAGAGACGAGAGTGCTGCCCACTGAGACTCGGGCTGGCACAAGTGAGTTTTCAGACGGTAAGTGGAGCTGAGTCCACGGCCAGATCAGCCATGATCTTGTTGAATGGCGGAGCAGGCTCGAGGGGCTAGATGGCCGACTCCTGTTCCTAATTCTTATGTTCTTATAACCCATGGTAATGATGCGGCCTACTGCCGAATTCAGTTAAAATATCGACTTGTCCTCGGGCAAATTATAAAATGGGCACACCGGGTTTATTTTCACCCCCTCACACCCCCTCTCTTCCCCCTCTCCCCCTCTCTCTCTACCAGTCTCACTTTTAAAAAAGGAGGGAGAGAGAAAACAGGGAATTATAGACCGGTCAGCCTGACCTCAGTAGTGGGTAAAATGATGGAATCAATTATTAACGATGTCATAGCAGCGCATTTGGAAAGAGGTGACATGATAGGTCTGAGTCAGCATGGATTTGTGAAAGGGAAATCATGCTTGACAAATCTTCTGGAATTTTTTGAGGATGTTTCCAGTAGAGTGGACAAGGGAGAACCAGTTGAAGTGGTATATTTGGACTTTCAAAAGGCTTTCGACAAGGCCCCACACAGGAGATTAATGTGCAAAGTTAAAGCACATGGGATTGGGGGTAGTGTGCTGACATGGATTGAGAACTGGTTGTCAGACAGGAAGCAAAGATTAGGAGTAAATGGGTACTTTTCAGAATGGCAGGCAGTGACTAGTGGGGTACCGCAAGGTTCTGTGCTGGGGCCCCAGCTGTTTACATTGTACATTAATGATTTAGACGAGGGAATTAAATGTAGTATCTCCAAATTTGCGGATGACACTAAGTTGGGTGGCAGTGTGAGCTGCGAGGAGGATGCTATGAGGCTGCAGAGTGACTTGGATAGGTTAGGTGAGTGGGCAAATGCTTGGCAGATGAAGTATAATGTGGATAAATGTGAGGTTATCCACTTTGGTGGTAAAAACAGAGAGACAGACTATTATCTGAATGGTGACAGATTAGGAAAAGGGGAGGTGCAACGAGACCTGGGTGTCATAGTACATCAGTCATTGAAGGTTGGCATGCAGGTACAGCAGGCGGTTAAGAAAGCAAATGGCATGTTGGCCTTCATAGCGAGGGGATTTGAGTACAGGGGCAGGGAGGTGTTGCTACAGTTGTACAGGGCCTTGGTGAGGCCACACCTGGAGTATTGTGTACAGTTTTGGTCTCCTAACTTGAGGAAGGACATTCTTGCTATTGAGGGAGTGCAGCGAAGATTCACCAGACTGATTCCCGGGATAGTGGGACTGACCTATCAAGAAAGACTGGATCAACTGGGCTTGTATTCACTGGAGTTCAGAAGAATGAGAGGGGACCCCATAGAAAAGTTTAAAATTCTGATGGGTTTAGACAGGTTAGATGCAGGAAGAATGTTCCCGATGTTGGGGAAGTCCAGAACCAGGGGTCACAGTCTAAGGATAAGGGGTAAGCCATTTAGGACCGAGATGAGGAGGAACTTCTTCACCCAGAGAGTGGTGAACCTGTGGAATTCTCTACCACAGAAAGTAGTTGAGGCCAATTCACTAAATATATTCAAAAGGGAGTTAGATGAAGTCCTTACTACTAGGGGAATCAAGGGGTATGGCGAGAAAGCAGGAATGGGGTACTGAAGTTGCATGTTCAGCCATGAACTCATTGAATGGTGGTGCAGGCTCGAAGGGCTGAATGGCCTGCTCCTGCACCTATTTTCTATGTTTCTATGTATCTGACCGAAGGCCGTGCGGCTCTTTAACGGCCGGCGCGGACATGATGGGCCAAAATGGCCTCCTTCTGCGCTGTAAATTTCTATGTCTCTATCTGTGGATGTGTTGCTCATTTTCATTGCTTCATTCCTTCCTTCTCTCTCTCCTTTCCGTCGTTCTCGAGCGCTCCGCCACCTCATTGCTTCTCCTTCCCATGTGACTGGGGTCGGTCCTTCACTGCCGTCTCGTGTTGCTACTTGGGTGGGCGGGGGTTGGGGAAGCGGGGGGGGTAAAGGCCTCAAACACTGGACGTGGGTCTGTATCCCCCCCCCCCTGCCCCGCTCACACCAGCAGTGCGCCCGCCGCCATTTTGAAAGGGTCCTACACTGGGTATCCAAAGCAGCCGCCTGTTTCTGGCAAGGATCCTGCCTCGATACAAAAACATCAGGGTCCTGTGACTAACTGGGAGACAGTTGGTATTTTAGCTTAGAACTGCGGAGTTTGAGTACCCCTGAACCCCACCCTTACCCATCTGCCCACCTTCTGGGTGGGGTTCAGGGGTACTCTCTCTCCCCTTCTCTCTCTCTCTCTCTCCCTTTCTCTCTCTCTCTCTCTCGCTCCCCTCTCCTTTCTCTCTCTCGCTCCCCTCTCCTTTCTCTCTCTCGGTCCCTCTCCTTTCTCTCTCTCCTTTCTCTCTTTCTCTCCCTCGCTCCCTCTCCTTTCTCTCTTTCTCTCCCTCGCTCCCCTCCCCTTTCTCTCTCTCTCTCACTCCCCTGCCCGTTCTCTCTCTCTCACTCCCCTGCCCTTTCTCTCTCTCTCACTCCCCTGCCCTTTCTCTCTCTTTCTCTCCCCCTCTCTCTCTTACTCTCCCCCTCTCTCTCTCTCTCTCTCTCTTCTCTCTCTCTCTCTCTCTCTCTCTCTCTCTTTCTCTCCCCCTCTCCCCTCGCTCTCTTTCTCTCCCCCTCGCTCTCTTCTCTCCCCTCGCTCTCTTTCTCTCCCCCTCGCTCTCTTTCTCTCCCCCTCGCTCTCTTCTCTCCCCTCGCTCTCTTTCTCTCCCCTCGCTCTCTTTCTCTCCCCTCCCCTCGCTCCTTTCTCTCCCCCTCGCTCTCTTTCTCTCCCCCTCGCGCTCTTTCTCTCCCCTCGCGCTCTTTCTCTCCCCCTCGCGCTCTTTCTCTCCCCTCGCGCTCTCTTTCTCTCCCCCTCGCTCTCTTTCTCTCCCCCCCTCTTTCTCTCCCCCTCGCGCTCTCTTTCTCTCCCCCTCGCGCTCTTTCTCTCCCCCTCGCGCTCTTTCTCTCCCCCTCGCGCTCTTTCTCTCCCCTCGCGCTCTTTCTCTCCCCCTCGCGCTCTTTCTCTCCCCCTCGCGCTCTTTCTCTCCCCTCGCGCTCTTTCTCTCCCCCTCGCGCTCTTTCTCTCCCCCTCGCGCTCTTTCTCTCCCCCTCGCGCTCTTTCTCTCCCCCTCGCGCTCTTTCTCTCCCCCTCGCGCTCTTCTCTCCCCCTCGCGCTCTTTCTCTCCCCCTCGCGCTCTTTCTCTCCCCCTCGCGCTCTTTCTCTCCCCCCTCGCGGCCTCTTTCTCT
>NW_027253365.1:0-16137 GCF_044704955.1 Pristiophorus japonicus
TGAGGGAGTGCCGCACTGTCGGAGGGGCAGTACTGAGGGAGTGCCGCACTGTCGGAGGGGCAGTACTGAGGGAGTGCCGCACTGTCGGAGGGGCAGTACTGAGGGAGTGCCGCACTGTCGGATGGGCAGTACTGAGGGAGCGAGGCACTGTCTGAGGGGCAGTACTGAGGGAGTGCCGCACTGTCGGAGGGACAGTACTGAGGGAGCACCGCACTGTCGGAGGGGCAGTACTGAGGGAGAGCAGCACTGTCGGAGAGGCAGTACTTAGGGAGTGCCGCACTGTCGGAGGGTCAGTACTGAGGGAGTGCCGCACTGTCGGAGGGGCAGTACTGAGGGAGTGCCGCACTGTCGGAGGGACAGTACTGAGGGAGTGCCGCACTGTCGGAGGGTCAGTACTGAGGGAGTGACTCACTGTCGGAGGGGCAGTACTGAGGGAGAGCCGCACTGTCGGAGGGACAGTACTGAGGGAGTGCCGCACTGTCGGAGGGTCAGTACTGAGGGAGTGCCGCACTGTCGGAGGGTCAGTACTGAGGGAGTGCCGCACTGTCGGAGGGTCAGTACTGAGGGAGTGACTCACTGTCGGAGGGGCAGTACTGAGGGAGAGCCGCACTGTCGGAGGGACAGTACTGAGGGAGTGCCGCACTGTCGGAGGGGCAGTACTGAGGGAGTGCCGCACTGTCGGAGGGGCAGTACTGAGGGAGCGCCGCACTGTCGGAGGGACAGTACTGAGGGAGTGCCGCACTGTCGGAGGGGCAGTACTGAGGGAGTGCCGCACTGTCGGAGGGACAGTACTGAGGGAGCGCTGTATGAGGAGCAGTACTGAGGGAGTGCTGCACTGTCGGAGGGACATTACTGAGGGAGTGCCGCACTGTCGGAGGGACAGTACTGAGGGAGCGCCGCACTGTCGGAGGGGCAGTACTGAGGGAGTGCCGCACTGTCGGAGGGTCAGTACTGAGGGAGTGCCGCACTGTCGGAGGGACAGTACTGAGGGAGCACTGTCGGAGGGACAGTACTGAGGGAGTGCCGCACTGTCGGAGGGGCAGTACTGAGGGAGTGCCGCACTGTCGGAGGGTCAGTACTGAGGGAGTGCCGCACTGTCGGAGGGACAGTATTGAGGGAGTGCCGCACTGTCGGAGGACAGTACTGAGGGTGTGCCGCACTGTCGGAGGGACAGTACTGAGGGAGTGCCGCACTGTCGGAGGGACAGTACTGAGGGAGTGCCGCACTGTCGGAGGGGCAGTACTGAGGGAGCGCCGCACTGTCGGAGGGGCAGTACTGAGGGAGTGCCGTACTGTCGGAGGGGCAGTACTGAGGGAGTGTCGCACTGTCGGAGGGGCAGTACTGAGGGAGTGCCGCACTGTCGGAGGGTCAGTACTGAGGGAGTGCCGCACTGTCTGAGGGACAGTACTCAGGGAGTGCCGCACTGTTGGAGGGGCAGTACTGAGGGAGTGCTGCACTGTCTGAGGGACAGTACTGAGGGAGTGCCGCACTGTCAGCGGGTGATACTGAGGGAGTGCCGCACTGTCGGAGGGGCAGTACTGAGGGAGTGACTCACTGTCGGAGGGGCAGTACTGAGTGAGTGACTCACTCTCGGAGGGGCAGTACTGAGGGAGCGCCGCACTGTCGGAGGGACAGTACTGAGGGAGTGCCGTACTGTCGGAGGGACAGTACTGAGGGAGTGCCGCACTGTCGGAGGGACAGTACTGAGGGAGTGCCGCACTGTCGGAGGGGCAGTACTGAGGGAGTGCTGCACTGTCTGAGGGACAGTACTGAGGGAGTGCCGCACTGTCAGCGGGTGATACTGAGGGAGTGCCGCACTGTCGGAGGGGCAGTACTGAGGGAGTGACTCACTGTCGGAGGGGCAGTACTGAGTGAGTGACTCACTCTCGGAGGGGCAGTACTGAGGAGCACCGCACTGTCGGAGGGGCAGTACTGAGGGAGTGCCGCACTGTCGGAGGGACAGTACTGAGGGAGTGCCGCACTGTCGGAGGGGCAGTACTGAGGGAGTGCTGCACTGTCTGAGGGACAGCACTGAGGGAACGCCGCACTGTCGGAGGGGCAGTACTGAGGGAGCGCCGCACTGTCGGAGGGGCAGTACTGAGGGAGTGCCGCACTGTCGGAGGGACAGTACTGAGGGAGTGCCGCACTGTCGGAGGGGCAGTACTGAGGGAGTGCCGCACTGTCGGAGGGGCAGTACTGAGGGAGTGCCGCACTGTCAGAGGGGCAGTACTGAGGGAGTGCCGTACTGTCGGAGGGTCAGTACTGAGGGAGTGCCGCACTGTCGGAGGGGCAGTACTGAGGGAGTGCCGCACTGTCGGAGGGGCAGTACTGAGGGAGTGCCGCACTGTCGGAGGGGCAGTACTGAGTGAGTGACTCACTGTCGGAGGGGCAGTACTGAGGGAGTGCCGCACTGTCGGAGGGGCAGTACTGAGGGAGCACCGCACTGTCAGAGTGGCAGTACTGAGGGAGTGCCGTACTGACGGAGGGGCAGTACTGAGGGAGTGCCGCACTGTCGGAGGGACATTACTGAGGGAGTGCCGCACTGTCGGAGGGGCAGTACTGAGGGAGTGCTGCACTGTCGGAGGGGCATTACTGAGGGAGTGCCGCACTGTCGGAGGGGCAGTACTGAGGGAGTGCCGCACTGTCGGAGGGGCAGTACTGAGAGAGTGCCGCACTGTCGGAGGGTCAGTACTGAGGGAGTGCCGCACTGTCTGAGGGGCAGTACTGAGGGAGTGCCGCACTGTCGGAGGGGCAGTACTGAGGGAGTGCCGCACTGTCGGAGGGGCAGTACTGAGGGAGTGCCTCACTGTCGGAGGGGCAGTACTGAGGGAGTGCCGCACTGTCGGATGGGCGGTACTGAGGGAGTGCCGCACTGTCGGAGGGGCAGTACTGAGGGAGCACCGCACTGTGGGATGGGCAGTACTGAGGGAGTGCCGCACTGTCTGAGGGGCAGTACTGAGGGAGTGCCGCACTGTCGGAGGGGCAGTACTGAGGGAGAGCTGCACTGTCGGAGGGACAGTACTGAGGGAGTGCCGCACTGTCGGAGGGGCAGTACTGAGGGAGTGCCGCACTGTTGGAGGGGCAGTACTGAGGGAGTGCCGCACTGTCGGAGGGGCAGTACTGAGGGAGTGCCGCACTGTCGGAGGGCCAGTACTGAGGGAGCGCCGCACTGTCGGAGGGGCAGTACTGAGGGAGCGCCGCACTGTCGGAGGGTCAGTACTGAGGGAGTGACTCACTGTCGGAGGGGCAGTACTGAGGGAGTGCCGCACTGTCGGAGGGGCAGTACTGAGGGAGTGCCGCACTGTCGGAGGGGCAGTACTGAGGGAGTGCCGCACTGTCGGAGGGACAGTACTGAGGGAGTGCCGCACTGTCGGAGGGGCAGTACTGAGGGAGTGCCGCACTGTCGGAGGGACAGTACTGAGGGAGTGCCGCACTGTCGGAGGGGCAGTACTGAGGGAGTGCCGCACTGTCGGAGGGGCAGTACTGAGGGAGTGCCGCACTGTCGGAGGGTCAGTACTGAGGGAGTGACTCACTGTCGGAGGGGCAGTACTGAGGGAGTGCCGCACTGTCGGAGAGGCAGTACTGAGGGAGCGCTGTATGAGGAGCAGTACTGAGGGAGTGCCGCACTGTCGGAGGGGCAGTACTGAGGGAGTGCCGCACTGTCGGAGGGGCAGTACTGAGGGAGCGCTGTATGAGGAGCAGTACTGAGGGAGTGCCGCACTGTCGGAGGGGCAGTACTGAGGGAGCGCCGCACTGTCGGAGGGGCAGTACTGAGGGAGTGCCGCACTGTCGGAGGGACAGTACTGAGGGAGTGCCGCACTGTCGGAGGGGCAGTACTGAGGGAGTGCCGCACTGTCGGAGGGGCAGTACTGAGGGAGTGCCGCACTGTCAGAGGGGCAGTACTGAGGGAGTGCCGCACTGTCGGAGGGGCAGTACTGAGGGAGTGCCGCACTGTCAGAGGGACAGTACTGAGGGAGTGCCGCACTGTCGGAGGGACAGTACTGAGGGAGTGCCGCACTGTCGGAGGGGCAGTACTGAGGGAGTGCCGCACTGTCAGAGGGGCAGTACTGAGGGAGTGCCGCACTGTCGGAGGGGCAGTACTGAGTGAGTGACTCACTGTCGGAGGGGCAGTACTGAGGGAGTGCCGCACTGTCGGAGGGGCAGTACTGAGGGAGTGCCGCACTGTCGGAGGGGCAGTACTGAGGGAGCGCCGCACTGTCAGAGTGGCAGTACTGAGGGAGTGCCGTACTGTCGGAGGGACAGTACTGAGGGAGAGCCGCACTGTCCGTGGGTCAGTACTGAGGGAGCACCGCACTGTCGGAGGGGCAGTACTGAGGGAGTGCCGCACTGTCGGAGGGGCAGTACTGAGGGAGTGCCGTACTGTCGGAGGGGCAGTACTGAGGGAGTGCCGCACTGTCGGAGGGACAGGACTGAGGGAGTGCCGCACTGTCGGAGGGACAGTACTGAGGGAGTGCCGCACTGTCGGAGGGGCAGTACTGAGGGAGTGCCGCACTGTCGGAGGGGCAGTACTGAGGGAGCGCCGCACTGTCGGAGGGGCAGTACTGAGGGAGTGCCTCACTGTCGGAGGGGCAGTACTGAGGGAGCCCCGCACTGTCGGAGGGACAGTACTGAGGGAGTGCCGCACTGTCGGAGGGTCAGTACTGAGGGAGTGCCGCACTGTCGGAGGGACATTACTGAGGGAGTGCCGCACTGTCGGAGGGGTAGTACTGAGGGAGAGCCGCACTGTCGGAGGGACAGTACTGAGGGAGTGTCGCACTGTCGGAGGGACATTACTGAGGGAGTGCCGCACTGTCGGAGGGGCAGTACTGAGGGAGTGCCGCACTGTCGGAGGGTCAGTACTGAGGGAGTGCCGCACTGTCTGAGGGGCAGTACTGAGGGAGTGCCGCACTGTCGGAGGGGCAGTACTGAGGGAGTGCCGCACTGTCGGAGGGGCAGTACTGAGGGAGTGCCGCACTGTCGGATGGGCAGTACTGAGGGAGCGAGGCACTGTCTGAGGGGCAGTACTGAGGGAGTGCCGCACTGTCGGAGGGACAGTACTGAGGGAGCACCGCACTGTCGGAGGGGCAGTACTGAGGGAGAGCTGCACTGTCGGAGAGGCAGTACTGAGGGAGCGCCGCACTGTCGGAGGGACAGTACTGAGGGAGTGCCGCACTGTCGGAGGGACAGTACTGAGGGAGTGCCGCACTGTCGGAGGGGCAGTACTTAGGGAGTGCCGCACTGTCGGAGGGTCAGTACTGAGGGAGTGCCGCACTGTCGGAGGGGCAGTACTGAGGGAGTGCCGCACTGTCGGAGGGACAGTACTGAGGGAGTGCCGCACTGTCGGAGGGGCGGTACTGAGGGAGTGCCGCACTGTCGGAGGGGCAGTACTGAGGGAGTGCCGCACTGTCGGAGGGACGGTACTGAGGGAGTGCCGCACTGTCGGAGGGGCAGTACTGAGGGAGTGACTCACTGTCGGAGGGGCAGTACTGAGGGAGCGCCGCACTGTCGGAGGTGCAGTACTGAGGGAGTGCCGCACTGTCGGAGGGGCAGTACTGAGGGAGGGCCGCACTGTCAGAGGGGCAGTACTGAGGGAGTGCTGCACTGTCGGAGGGGCAGTACTGAGGGAGGGCCGCACTGTCGGAGGGGCAGTACTGAGGGAGGGCCGCACTGTCGGAGGGACAGTACTGAGGGAGTGCTGCACTGTCTGAGGGACAGTACTGAGGCAACGCCGCACTGTCGGAGGGGCAGTACTGAGGGAGTGCCGCACTGTCGGAGGGTCAGTACTGAGGGAGTGCCGCACTGTCGGAGGGGCAGTACTGAGGGAGTGCCGCACTGTCGGAGGGGCAGTACTGAGGGAGTGCCGCACTGTCGGAGGGTCAGTACTGAGGGAGTGACTCACTGTCGGAGGGGCAGTACTGAGGGAGTGCCGCACTGTCGGAGGGGCAGTACTGAGGGAGTGCCGCACTGTCGGAGGGGCAGTACTGAGGGAGTGCCGCACTGTCGGAGGGACAGTACTGAGGGAGTGCCGCACTGTCGGAGGGGCAGTACTGAGGGAGTGCCGCACTGTCGGAGGGACAGTACTGATGGAGTGCCGCACTGTCGGAGGGGCAGTACTGAGGGAGTGCCGCACTGTCGGAGGGACAGTACTGAGGGAGTGCCGCACTGTCGGAGGGGCAGTACTGAGGGAGTGCCGCACTGTCGGAGGGGCAGTACTGAGGGAGCGCTGTATGAGGAGCAGTACTGAGGGAGTGCCGCACTGTCGGAGGGGCAGTACTGATGGAGTGCCGCACTGTCGGAGGGGCAGTACTGAGGGAGTGCCGCACTGTCGGAGGGGCAGTACTGAGGGAGTGCCGCACTGTCGGAGGGGCAGTACTGAGGGAGTGCCGCACTGTCGGAGGGGTAGTACTGAGGGAGCGCCGCACTGTCGGAGGGACATTACTGAGGGAGTGCCGCACTGTCGGAGGGACAGTACTGAGGGAGTGCCGCACTGTCGGAGGGGCAGTACTGAGGGAGTGACGCACTGTCGGAGGGACAGTACTGAGGGAGTGACGCACTGTCGGAGGGACAGTACTGAGGGAGCACCGCACTGTCGGAGGGGCAGTACTGAGGGAGTGCCGCACTGTCGGAGGGTCAGTACTGAGGGAGTGACTCACTGTCGGAGGGGCAGTACTGAGGGAGAGCCGCACTGTCGGAGGGACAGTACTGAGGGAGTGCCGCACTGTCGGAGGGTCAGTACTGAGGGAGTGCCGCACTGTCGGAGGGTCAGTACTGAGGGAGTGCCGCACTGTCGGAGGGTCAGTACTGAGGGAGTGACTCACTGTCGGAGGGGCAGTACTGAGGGAGAGCCGCACTGTCGGAGGGACAGTACTGAGGGAGTGCCGCACTGTCGGAGGGGCAGTACTGAGGGAGTGCCGCACTGTCGGAGGGGCAGTACTGAGGGAGCGCCGCACTGTCGGAGGGACAGTACTGAGGGAGTGCCGCACTGTCGGAGGGGCAGTACTGAGGGAGCGCCGCACTGTCGGAGGGACAGTACTGAGGGAGCGCTGTATGAGGAGCAGTACTGAGGGAGTGCTGCACTGTCGGAGGGACATTACTGAGGGAGTGCCGCACTGTCGGAGGGACAGTACTGAGGGAGCGCCGCACTGTCGGAGGGGCAGTACTGAGGGAGCCCCGCACTGTCGGAGGGACAGTACTGAGGGAGCACTGTCGGAGGGACAGTACTGAGGGAGTGCCGCACTGTCGGAGGGGCAGTACTGAGGGAGTGCCGCACTGTCGGAGGGTCAGTACTGAGGGAGTGCCGCACTGTCGGAGGGACAGTATTGAGGGAGTGCCGCACTGTCGGAGGACAGTACTGAGGGTGTGCCGCACTGTCGGAGGGACAGTACTGAGGGAGTGCCGCACTGTCGGAGGGACAGTACTGAGGGAGTGCCGCACTGTCGGAGGGACAGTACTGAGGGAGTGCCGCACTGTCGGAGGGGCAGTACTGAGGGAGCGCCGCACTGTCGGAGGGGCAGTACTGAGGGAGTGCCGTACTGTCGGAGGGGCAGTACTGAGGGAGTGTCGCACTGTCGGAGGGGCAGTACTGAGGGAGTGCCGCACTGTCGGAGGGTCAGTACTGAGGGAGTGCCGCACTGTCTGAGGGACAGCACTGAGGGAGTGCCGCACTGTCGGAGGGGCAGTACTGAGGGAGTGCTGCACTGTCTGAGAGACAGTACTGAGGGAGTGCCGCACTGTCAGCGGGTGATACTGAGGGAGTGCCGCACTGTCGGAGGGGCAGTACTGAGGGAGTGACTCACTGTCGGAGGGGTAGTACTGAGTGAGTGACTCACTCTCGGAGGGGCAGTACTGAGGGAGCGCCGCACTGTCGGAGGGACAGTACTGAGGGAGTGCCGTACTGTCGGAGGGACAGTACTGAGGGAGTGCCGCACTGTCGGAGGGACAGTACTGAGGGAGTGCCGCACTGTCAGAGGGGCAGTACTGAGGGAGTGCCGTATAGTCGGAGGGGCAGTACTGAGGGAGTGCCGCACTGTCCGTGGGTCAGTACTGAGGGAGCACCGCACTGTCGGAGGGGCAGTACTGAGGGAGTGCCGCACTGTCGGAGGGGCAGTACTGAGGGAGCCCCGCACTGTCTGAGGGACAGGACTGAGGGAGTGCCGCACTGTCGGAGGGGCAGTACTGAGGGAGTGCCGCACTGTCGGAGGGGCGGTACTGAGGGAGTGCCGCACTGTCGGAGGGTCAGTACTGAGGGAGTGCCGCACTGTCGGAGGGTCAGTACTGAGGGAGTGCCGCACTGTCGGAGGGGCAGTACTGAGGGAGTGCCGCACTGTCGGAGGGGCAGTACTGAGGGAGTGCCGCACTGTCGGAGGGGCAGTACTGAGGGAGTGCCGCACTGACGGAGGGGCAGTACTGAGGGAGTGCCGCACTGTCGGAGGGACAGTACTGAGGGAGTGCCGCACTGTCGGAGGGGCAGTACTGAGGGAGTGCCGCACTGTCGGAGGGACAGTACTGAGGGAGTGCCGCACTGTCGGAGGGGCAGTACTGAGGGAGTGCCGCACTGACGGAGGGACAGTACTGAGGGAGTGCCGCACTGTCGGAGGGACAGTACTGGGGGAGTGCTGCACTGTCGGAGGGGCAGTACTGAGGGAGTGCCGCACTGTCGGAGGGGCAGTACTGAGGGAGTGCCGCACGGACGGAGGGACAGTACTGAGGGAGCGCCGCACTGTCGGAGGGACAGTACTGAGGGAGTGCCGCACTGTCGGAGGGGCAGTACTGAGGGAGTGCCGCACTGTCGGAGGGACAGTACTGAGGGAGTGCCGCACTGTCGGAGGGGCAGTACTGAGGGAGTGCCGCACTGTCGGAGGGACAGTACTGAGGGAGTGCCGCACTGTCGGAGGGGCAGTACTGAGGGAGTGCCGCACTGTCGGAGGGACAGTACTGAGGGAGTGCCGCACTGTCGGAGGGGCAGTACTGAGGGAGTGCCGCACTGTCGGAGGGACAGTACTGAGGGAGTGCCGCACTGTCGGAGGGGCAGTACTGAGGGAGTGCCGCACTGTCGGAGGGACAGTACTGAGGGAGAGCCGCACTGTCGGAGGGGCAGTACTGAGGGAGTGCCGCACTGTCGGAGGGACAGTACTGAGGGAGTGCCGCACTGTCGGATGGGCAGTACTGAGGGAGCGCCGCACTGTCGGAGGGGCAGTACTGAGGGAGTGCCGCACTGTCGGAGGGGCAGTACTGAGGGAGTGCCGCACTGTCGGAGGGGCAGTACTGAGGGAGTGCCGCACTGTCGGAGGGGCAGTACTGAGGGAGTGCCGCACTGTCGGAGGGGCAGTACTGAGGGAGTGCCGCACTGTCGGAGGGGCAGTACTGAGGGAGTGCTGCACTGTCGGATGGGCAGTACTGAGGGAGTGCCTCACAGTCGGATGGGCAGTACTGAGGTAGTGCCGCACTGTCGGAGGGGCAGTACTGAGGGAGTGCCGCACTGTCGGAGGGACAGTACTGAGGGAGTGCCGCACTGTCGGAGGGACAGTACTGAGGGAGTGCCGCACTGTCGGAGGGGCAGTACTGAGGGAGTGCCGCACTGTCGGAGGGGCAGTACTGAGGGAGTGCCGCATTGTCGGAGGGGCAGTACTGAGGGAGTGCCGCACTGTCGGAGGGGCAGTACTGAGGGAGTGCCGCACTGTCGGAGGGGCAGTACTGAGGGAGTGCCGCACTGTCGGAGGGACAGTACTGAGGGAGTGACTCACTGTCGGAGGGTCTGTACTGAGGGAGTGCCGCACTGTCGGAGGGACATTACTGAGGGAGTGCCGCACTGTCGGAGGGGCAGTACTGAGGGAGTGCCGTACTGTCAGAGGTGCAGTACTGAGGGAGTGCCGCACTGTCGGAGGGGCAGTACTGAGGGAGCGCCGCACTGTCGGAGGGACAGTACTGAGGGAGTGCCGCACTGTCGGAGGGACAGTACTGAGGGAGTGCCGCACTGTCGGAGGGGCAGTACTGAGGGAGCGCCGCACTGTCGGAGGGACAGTACTGAGGGAGCGCTGTATGAGGAGCAGTACTGAGGGAGTGCTGCACTGTCGGAGGGACATTACTGAGGGAGTGCCGCACTGTCGGAGGGACAGTACTGAGGGAGTGCCGTATAGTCGGAGGGGCAGTACTGAGGGAGTGCCGCACTGTCCGTGGGTCAGTACTGAGGGAGCACCGCACTGTCGGAGGGGCAGTACTGAGGGAGTGCCGCACTGTCGGAGGGGCAGTACTGAGGGAGCCCCGCACTGTCTGAGGGACAGGACTGAGGGAGTGCCGCACTGTCGGAGGGGCAGTACTGAGGGAGTGCCGCACTGTCGGAGGGGCGGTACTGAGGGAGTGCCGCACTGTCGGAGGGTCAGTACTGAGGGAGTGCCGCACTGTCGGAGGGTCAGTACTGAGGGAGTGCCGCACTGTCGGAGGGGCAGTACTGAGGGAGTGCCGCACTGTCGGAGGGGCAGTACTGAGGGAGTGCCGCACTGTCGGAGGGGCAGTACTGAGGGAGTGCCGCACTGACGGAGGGGCAGTACTGAGGGAGTGCCGCACTGTCGGAGGGACAGTACTGAGGGAGTGCCGCACTGTCGGAGGGGCAGTACTGAGGGAGTGCCGCACTGTCGGAGGGACAGTACTGAGGGAGTGCCGCACTGTCGGAGGGGCAGTACTGAGGGAGTGCCGCACTGACGGAGGGACAGTACTGAGGGAGTGCCGCACTGTCGGAGGGACAGTACTGGGGGAGTGCTGCACTGTCGGAGGGGCAGTACTGAGGGAGTGCCGCACTGTCGGAGGGGCAGTACTGAGGGAGTGCCGCACGGACGGAGGGACAGTACTGAGGGAGCGCCGCACTGTCGGAGGGACAGTACTGAGGGAGTGCCGCACTGTCGGAGGGGCAGTACTGAGGGAGTGCCGCACTGTCGGAGGGACAGTACTGAGGGAGTGCCGCACTGTCGGAGGGGCAGTACTGAGGGAGTGCCGCACTGTCGGAGGGACAGTACTGAGGGAGTGCCGCACTGTCGGAGGGGCAGTACTGAGGGAGTGCCGCACTGTCGGAGGGACAGTACTGAGGGAGTGCCGCACTGTCGGAGGGGCAGTACTGAGGGAGTGCCGCACTGTCGGAGGGACAGTACTGAGGAGTGCCGCACTGTCGGAGGGGCAGTACTGAGGGAGTGCCGCACTGTCGGAGGGACAGTACTGAGGGAGAGCCGCACTGTCGGAGGGGCAGTACTGAGGGAGTGCCGCACTGTCGGAGGGACAGTACTGAGGGAGTGCCGCACTGTCGGATGGGCAGTACTGAGGGAGCGCCGCACTGTCGGAGGGGCAGTACTGAGGGAGTGCCGCACTGTCGGAGGGGCAGTACTGAGGGAGTGCCGCACTGTCGGAGGGGCAGTACTGAGGGAGTGCCGCACTGTCGGAGGGGCAGTACTGAGGGAGTGCCGCACTGTCGGAGGGGCAGTACTGAGGGAGTGCCGCACTGTCGGAGGGGCAGTACTGAGGGAGTGCTGCACTGTCGGATGGGCAGTACTGAGGGAGTGCCTCACAGTCGGATGGGCAGTACTGAGGTAGTGCCGCACTGTCGGAGGGGCAGTACTGAGGGAGTGCCGCACTGTCGGAGGGACAGTACTGAGGGAGTGCCGCACTGTCGGAGGGACAGTACTGAGGGAGTGCCGCACTGTCGGAGGGGCAGTACTGAGGGAGTGCCGCACTGTCGGAGGGGCAGTACTGAGGGAGTGCCGCATTGTCGGAGGGGCAGTACTGAGGGAGTGCCGCACTGTCGGAGGGGCAGTACTGAGGGAGTGCCGCACTGTCGGAGGGGCAGTACTGAGGGAGTGCCGCACTGTCGGAGGGACAGTACTGAGGGAGTGACTCACTGTCGGAGGGTCTGTACTGAGGGAGTGCCGCACTGTCGGAGGGACATTACTGAGGGAGTGCCGCACTGTCGGAGGGGCAGTACTGAGGGAGTGCCGTACTGTCAGAGGTGCAGTACTGAGGGAGTGCCGCACTGTCGGAGGGGCAGTACTGAGGGAGCGCCGCACTGTCGGAGGGACAGTACTGAGGGAGTGCCGCACTGTCGGAGGGACAGTACTGAGGGAGTGCCGCACTGTCGGAGGGGCAGTACTGAGGGAGCGCCGCACTGTCGGAGGGACAGTACTGAGGGAGCGCTGTATGAGGAGCAGTACTGAGGGAGTGCTGCACTGTCGGAGGGACATTACTGAGGGAGTGCCGCACTGTCGGAGGGACAGTACTGAGGGAGCGCCGCACTGTCGGAGGGGCAGTACTGAGGGAGCCCCGCACTGTCGGAGGGACAGTACTGAGGGAGCACTGTCGGAGGGACAGTACTGAGGGAGTGCCGCACTGTCGGAGGGGCAGTACTGAGGGAGTGCCGCACTGTCGGAGGGTCAGTACTGAGGGAGTGCCGCACTGTCGGAGGGACAGTATTGAGGGAGTGCCGCACTGTCGGAGGACAGTACTGAGGGTGTGCCGCACTGTCGGAGGGACAGTACTGAGGGAGTGCCGCACTGTCGGAGGGACAGTACTGAGGGAGTGCCGCACTGTCGGAGGGACAGTACTGAGGGAGTGCCGCACTGTCGGAGGGGCAGTACTGAGGGAGCGCCGCACTGTCGGAGGGGCAGTACTGAGGGAGTGCCGTACTGTCGGAGGGGCAGTACTGAGGGAGTGTCGCACTGTCGGAGGGGCAGTACTGAGGGAGTGCCGCACTGTCGGAGGGTCAGTACTGAGGGAGTGCCGCACTGTCTGAGGGACAGCACTGAGGGAGTGCCGCACTGTCGGAGGGGCAGTACTGAGGGAGTGCTGCACTGTCTGAGAGACAGTACTGAGGGAGTGCCGCACTGTCAGCGGGTGATACTGAGGGAGTGCCGCACTGTCGGAGGGGCAGTACTGAGGGAGTGACTCACTGTCGGAGGGGTAGTACTGAGTGAGTGACTCACTCTCGGAGGGGCAGTACTGAGGGAGCGCCGCACTGTCGGAGGGACAGTACTGAGGGAGTGCCGTACTGTCGGAGGGACAGTACTGAGGGAGTGCCGCACTGTCGGAGGGACAGTACTGAGGGAGTGCCGCACTGTCAGAGGGGCAGTACTGAGGGAGTGCCGTACAGTCGGAGGGGCAGTACTGAGGGAGTGCCGCACTGTCCGTGGGTCAGTACTGAGGGAGCACCGCACTGTCGGAGGGGCAGTACTGAGGGAGTGCCGCACTGTCGGAGGGGCAGTACTGAGGGAGCCCCGCACTGTCTGAGGGACAGGACTGAGGGAGTGCCGCACTGTCGGAGGGGCAGTACTGAGGGAGTGCCGCACTGTCGGAGGGGCGGTACTGAGGGAGTGCCGCACTGTCGGAGGGTCAGTACTGAGGGAGTGCCGCACTGTCGGAGGGTCAGTACTGAGGGAGTGCCGCACTGTCGGAGGGGCAGTACTGAGGGAGTGCCGCACTGTCGGAGGGGCAGTACTGAGGGAGTGCCGCACTGTCGGAGGGGCAGTACTGAGGGAGTGCCGCACTGACGGAGGGGCAGTACTGAGGGAGTGCCGCACTGTCGGAGGGACAGTACTGAGGGAGTGCCGCACTGTCGGAGGGGCAGTACTGAGGGAGTGCCGCACTGTCGGAGGGACAGTACTGAGGGAGTGCCGCACTGTCGGAGGGTCAGTACTGAGGGAGTGCCGCACTGACGGAGGGACAGTACTGAGGGAGTGCCGCACTGTCGGAGGGACAGTACTGGGGGAGTGCCGCACTGTCGGAGGGGCAGTACTGAGGGAGTGCCGCACTGTCGGAGGGGCAGTACTGAGGGAGTGCCGCACTGACGGAGGGACAGTACTGAGGGAGCGCCGCACTGTCGGAGGGACAGTACTGAGGGAGTGCCGCACTGTCGGAGGGGCAGTACTGAGGGAGTGCCGCACTGTCGGAGGGACAGTACTGAGGGAGTGCCGCACTGTCGGAGGGGCAGTACTGAGGGAGTGCCGCACTGTCGGAGGGACAGTACTGAGGGAGTGCCGCACTGTCGGAGGGGCAGTACTGAGGGAGTGCCGCACTGTCGGAGGGACAGTACTGAGGGAGTGCCGCACTGTCGGAGGGGCAGTACTGAGGGAGTGCCGCACTGTCGGAGGGACAGTACTGAGGGAGTGCCGCACTGTCGGAGGGGCAGTACTGAGGGAGTGCCGCACTGTCGGAGGGACAGTACTGAGGGAGTGCCGCACTGTCGGAGGGACAGTACTGAGGGAGCGCCGCACTGTCGGAGGGGCAGTACTGAGGGAGTGCCGCACTGTCGGAGGGGCAGTACTGAGGGAGTGCCGCACTGTCGGAGGGGCAGTACTGAGGGAGTGCCGCACTGTCGGAGGGGCAGTACTGAGGGAGTGCCGCACTGTCGGAGGGGCAGTACTGAGGGAGTGCCGCACTGTCGGAGGGGCAGTACTGAGGGAGTGCCGCATTGTCGGAGGGGCAGTACTGAGGGAGTGCCGCACTGTCGGAGGGGCAGTACTGAGGGAGTGCCGCACTGTCGGAGGGGCAGTACTGAGGGAGTGCCGCACTGTCGGAGGGACAGTACTGAGGGAGTGACTCACTGTCGGAGGGTCTGTACTGAGGGAGTGCCGCACTGTCGGAGGGACATTACTGAGGGAGTGCCGCACTGTCGGAGGGGCAGTACTGAGGGAGTGCCGTACTGTCAGAGGTGCAGTACTGAGGGAGTGCCGCACTGTCGGAGGGGCAGTACTGAGGGAGCGCCGCACTGTCGGAGGGACAGTACTGAGGGAGTGCCGCACTGTCGGAGGGACAGTACTGAGGGAGTGCCGCACTGTCGGAGGGGCAGTACTGAGGGAGTGCCGCACTGTCGGAGGGACAGTACTGAGGGAGTGCCGCACTGTCGGAGGGGCAGTACTGAGGGAGTGCCGCACTGTCGGAGGGGCAGTACTGAGGGAGTGCCGTACTGTCGGAGGGGCAGTACTGAGGGAGCGCCGCACTGTCGGAGGTGCAGTACTGAGGGAGTGCCGCACTGTCGGAGGGGCAGTACTGAGGGAGCGCCGCACTGTCGGAGGTGCAGTACTGAGGGAGTGCCGCACTGTCGGAGGGACAGTACTGAGGGAGTGCCGTACTGTCGGAGGGGCAGTACTGAGGGAGCGCCGCACTGTCGGAGGTGCAGTACTGAGGGAGTGCCGCACTGTCGGAGGGGACAGTACTGAGGGAGTGCCGCACTGTCGGAGGGGCAGTACTGAGGGAGTGCCGTACTGTCGGAGGGGCAGTACTGAGGGAGCGCCGCACTGTCGGAGGTGCAGTACTGAGGGAGTGCTGCACTGTCGGAGGGACAGTACTGAGGGAGTGCCGCACTGTCGGAGGGGCAGTACTGAGGGAGTGCCGTACTGTCGGAGGGGCAGTACTGAGGTGAGCGCCGCACTGTCGGAGGGGCAGTACTGAGGGAGTGCCGCACTGACGGAGGGACAGTACTGAGGGAGTGCCGCACTGTCGGAGGGTCAGTACTGAGGGAGTGCCGCACTGTCGGAGGGGCAGTACTGAGGGAGTGCCGCATGTCGGAGGGGCAGTACTGAGTGGAGTGCCGCACTGTCGGAGGGGCAGTACTGAGGGAGTGCCGCACTGACGGAGGGGCAGTACTGAGGGAGTGCCGCACTGTCGGAGGGGCAGTACTGAGGGCGCGCCGCACTGACGGAGGGACAGTACTGAGGGAGCGCCGCACTGTCGGAGGGGGACAGTACTGAGGGAGTGCCGCACTGTCGGAGGGGCAGTACTGAGGGAGTGCCGCACTGTCGGAGGGTCAGTACTGAGGGTGTGCCGCACTGTCGGAGGGACAGTACTGAGGGGAGTGCCGCACTGTCGGAGGGGCAGTACTGAGGGAGTGCCGCACTGTCGGAGGGACAGTACTGAGGGAGTGCCGCACTGTCGGAGGGCACTTACTGAGGGAGTGCCGCACTGTCGGAGGGGCACTACTGAGGGAGTGCCGCACTGTCGGAGGGGCAGTACTGAGGGAGTGCCGCACTGTCGGAGGGACAGTACTGAGGGAGTGCCGCACTGTCGGGAGGGGCAGTACTGAGGGAGTGCCGCACTGTCGGAGGGACAGTACTGAGGGAGTGGCCGCACTGTCGGAGGGACAGTACTGAGGGAGTGCTGCCGCAC
>NW_027253366.1:0-16124 GCF_044704955.1 Pristiophorus japonicus
CCCCCCCGACCCCACACCTCCTCTCCCCCCCCGACCCCACACCTCCTCTCCCCCCCCCCGACCCCACGCCTCCTCTCCCCCCCCCGACCCCACGCCTCCTCTCCCCCCCCGACCCCACGCCTCCTCTCCCCCCCCCCCCCGACCCCCACGCCTCCTCTCCCCCCCCCCCTCCTCTCCCCCCCCCCCCCCCCCCCCCGACCCCATGCCTCCTCTCCCCCCCCCCCCGACCCTGTAACCGCTTGCTTATGCATCCAAGAGTCTGTCTAAGGCTGAGAGAGCCTACAGCAAGATTGAGAAAGAAGCGTTAGCGTGTGTCTGTGGGGTAAAGAAAATGCATCAATACCTGTTGGGGCTAAAGTTCGATTTGGAAACTGACCATAAGCCACTTATATCCCTGCTTTCCGAGAGTAAAGGGATAAATACCAACACATTGACCTGCATCCAGAGATGGGCGCTCACGTTGACCGCATACAACTACGCCATCCGCCACAGGCCAGGCACAGAAAACTGCGCCGATGCTCTCAGTAGGCTGCCATTGCTCACCACGGGGGTGGAAATGGCGCAGCCCGCAGATCTAGCCATGGTTATGGAAGCATTTGAGAGTGAGCAATCACCCGTCACTGCCCGGCACATCAAAACCTGGACAAGTCAGGACCCCTTATTGTCTCTAGTCAAAAGCTGTGTGCTTCACGGGAGCTGGTCCAGTGTCCCAGTGGAAATGCAGGAAGAGATAAAGCCGTTCCAGCGGTGCAAAGGTGAAATGTCTATACAGGCAGACTGCTTTCTGTGGGGCAATCGAGTAGTGGTCCCCAAGAAGGGCAGAGACACCTTCATCAATGACCTCCACAGTACCCACCTAGCCATCGTAATGATGAAAGCGATAGCCAGATCTCACGTGTGGTAGCCCGGTGTCGATGCGGACTTAGAGTCCTGTGTTCACAGATGTAATACATGCTCGCAGTTAAGCAATGTACCCAGGGAGGCGCCGCTAAGTTTATGATCTTGGCCCTACCAACCGTGGTCTAGGGTACACATCGACTATGCAGGCCCGTTCTTGGGTAAAATGTTCCTTGTGGTTGCAGACGCGTATTCCAAGTGGATTGAATGTGAGATAATGTCGGCTAGCACGTCCGCTGCCACCACTGAAAGCCTGTGGGCCATGTTTGCCACTCACGGCTTACCCGATGTCCTGGTGAGCGCCAACCGGCCATGTTTTACCAGTGCTGAGTTCAAAGAATTCATGACCCATAATGGGATCAAACATGTCACATCTGCCCCGTTTAAACCAGCGTCCAATGGTCAGGCAGAGAGAGCAGTGCAAACCATCAAGCAAGGCTTGAAGAGGGTAACTGAAGGCTCACTGCAGACTCGCCTATCCCGAGTCCTGCTTAGCTACCGCACGAGACCACACTCACTCACTGGGATCACACCTGCTGAATTGCTCATGAAAAGAACACTTAAGACAAGGCTCTCGTTAGTTCATCCTGATCTATATGAACAGGTAGAGAGCAGGCGGCTTCAACAAAGTGCATACCATGATAGCGCAAATGCGTCACGCGAGATTGAAATCAATGATCCTGTATTTGTATTAAATTATGGACAAGGTCCCAAGTGACTTCCCGGCACTGTCGTGGCCAAAGAGGGGGGAGCAGGGTGTTTTGGGTCAAACTTTCAAATGGACTCATTCACCGGAAACACTTGGACCAAATCAAACTCAGATTCACGGACTATCCTGAGCGACCCACCTTGGACCCTACCTTTTTCGATCCCCAACATACACACCAGTGGCAACCAGCACCACGGTTGACCACGAAGCAGAATCCATCATCCACAGCAGCCCAGCAGGGCCCAACACACCAGGCAGCCCAGCACGGCCAGCTGCACAGCAGCCCAGCGAGGGCCCAACAAATAATTCAACAACACCAGCTTTCACACCGAGACGATCAACCAGGGCAAGGGCCCCAGATCGACTCACATTGTAAATAGTTACACTATTGACTTTGGGGTGGGGGGTGTAAGGTCCTTACTCTACAGTATGAAACCACACGAGGCACCTTCTGGGGACAAGGTCACTCTGTGACCTTAACTCTATTCACAGGACTCCAAAAACGATGCCCTGCGTGGGATCTCCCTTTATATACCTGAGTGATCAGGTAAGGAGTGTCTCCCACAAGTTCACCCCTTGTGGTCAAGGTGTGCATCTAGGTTGAGTGTATACAGTAATACAGTGGTGTCACATTGTGGTTACATACATGACATCACCTCCCCCCACAAAGTCTTATTGGGATCATAGGTTTAGTCTTTCAGGTGGTCTACGCTCCCTCGTGGAGCGCCGCAGTTGGGGCTCCGGTTGTTGGACACTGACGTGAGTGTCTGTCACCTGTGGTGATTCCGGCCTGTCCGGGCTGACCGCAGGGACTGTGCATTCTTCTGATTGCTCTTGTTGCTCGTTCACTGGCGGTGTTGTGAGCTCCATCTCATGGTCTTCTTCAGGTTCCTCCGTGTCCATGCTGAACCTTTTTTTCACTTGGTCCAGATGCTTACGGCATATCTGACCATTGTTGAATTTTACGATGACCCTATTCCCCTCATTGTCAATTACAGTGCCCTCAAGCCATTTGGGCCCCATGGCGTGATTGAGGACGAATACAGGATCATTTATTTCTATACATCTTCCCCTCGAATTACGGTCATGGTACTCGTTTTGTGACTTGCGCTTGCCCTCAACTATGTCAGTCAGGACTTGGTGAATGAGGGACAACCGAGTTTTGAGTGTCCGTTTCATTAGTAGCTCTGCGGGCGGGAACCCCGTGAGCGAGTGCGGGCGGGATCTATAGGCCAGCAGGAGACGCGATAGGCGGCATTGTTGGGAGGGTCCTTGAATCCTGAGCATACCTTGCTTAATGATTTGGACCGCACGTTCAGCCTGGCCATTGGAGGCCAGCTTGAACGGCGCAGTCCTGATGTGGTTGATGCCATTGCCCGACATAAACTCCCGGAATTCATAGCTCGTGAAACACGGGCCATTGTCACTAACCAGGATGTCCAGCAAGCTCATGAGTTGCAAAGATTGCACATAGGCTTTCCACGGTGGTGGATGACGTGCATGAATTCAGAATGATGCACTCGATCCATTTCGAGAATGCATCTACCACAATAAGGAACATCTTACCCATGAACGGGCCCGCGTAGTCAACATGAATGCGTGACCATGGCCTGGTGGGCCAGGGCCGCGGGCTGAGCGGGGCCTCCCTGGGGGCATTATCCAGCTGGGCACACATCGTGCACCTGTGAACACAGTGTTCCAGATCTGAATCAATTCCAGGCCACCAAACGTGTGACCGGGCAATGGCCTTCATCAGCACAACGCCTGGGTGCTTGCTGTGGAGTTCCCTGATGAATGCCTCCCTGCCCTTCTTGGGCATAACTACCCGGCTGCCCCAAAGTAGTCAGTCGGCTTGGATGGAGAGCTCATCCATCCGTCTATGGAATGGTCTGATCTCCTCAGGGCATGCTCCGTGTGCGGGCGCCCAATCCCCAATCAGGACACATTTCTTAATCAGGGATAGGAGGGGATCTCTGTCCAGATTTTGATCTGGCGGGCAGTGATGGGGAGCCTGCGCTGTCAAAGGCATCGACAGCCATGACCATCTCGGTGATTTGCTCCGCTGCCCCCTCGGTGGTGGCCAGTGGGAGCCTGCTGAGTGCGTCAGCGCAATTTTCAGTGCTGGGCCGGTGCCGGATGGAGTAGTCATAAGCAGCCAGCGTGAGAGTCCATCGCTGTATGCGAGCTGATGCGTTGGCATTGATAGCCTTGCTGTCTGACAACAGGGATGTTAATGGCTTGTGGTCCGTCTCTAATTCACACTTCCTACCAAAGAGGTACTGAAGAGGTCCTCCGCTCTCGGGAGCGGGTATTGATCTTGTAGGGACACCCGATTGATGGTGGCCTTGTAGTCGCCACAGATCCTGACAGAGCCATCCGCTTTTAGTACGGGAACGATGGGGCTCGCCCAGTCGCTGAATTCAACAGGCAAGATGATGCCCTCTCTCAACAGCCGGTCCAGTTCGCTCTCGATCTTTTCCCGCATCACATACGGCACCGCTCTGGCTTTGTGGTGCACTTGCCTGGCGTCTGGGGTGATGTGTATCACTACTTTAGTGCTTTTGAAAGTCCCGACGCCAGGAATAGTGAATCGAATTGTTGTAGGACTTGTGAGCACGAACTTTGCTCCACAGATGACATTGTGTGAACATCCCCCCATTTCCAGTTCATCTCGGCTAACCAGCTCCTCCCCAACAGTGCGGGACCATTGCCCGGGACAATCCAGAGTGGTAGCCGATTCACTAACCCATTGTGTGTGACAGCCAATATTGCACTGCCTAGCACCGGAATGATTTCTTTAGTGTAAGTCCGTAATTGTCTCTCAATACGTGCTAATTTGGGTCTACTGGCTTTAAGTGGCCATAGCTTCTCAAATTGCTGATTGCCCATGAGTGACTGGCTGGCCCCCGTGTCCAGCTCCATGTGTACAGGGATACCGTTTAATAAAACCCTCATCATCATTGGTGGCGTTTTGGTGTATGAACTGTGAATATTCGCCACATGGACCCGATTTGCCCCAAAAGTCATCCTGCCTCAAAGAACCCTCTTCTGGTCCATCCGCCTCATATATTAGTCTGGTTGCAGACTTCCTGCACATTCGAGCTAAGTGGCCACTGAGATTGTAGTTCCTGCAGACAAACTGTTGAAATCTGCAAGATCTAGCTGAGTGTTTTCCCCCACACCTCCAGCATGAGTTAAAGTTTCCATTGTTGGGAACAAAGGGACTATGGCCAGGCATTCCGCGCTGACTGTCCCTTTGACTGCTCTTAAGTACCCTATTCGTGGGTGTCAATGGCCCCATCCCGGGCCACATTGTCCACTGTGATGGCGTGAATGTCCGTTCAGCCTGCCATTGCCTCTGTTGAAGTCCTACTCTGGGGTCTATTGCTGCCTGGGGAGTGTCGGACTGCCCCTGCCTGCCTGCGGGGCTCTGAGTTGCATTGATAATGTTGACTCCTTGATCCATCGCCGCGTTAGAGGCAGAATTGCGCGCCTATATTATTTTCGTCTCTTCCTCCCCCGCCATGAAAGTTTGAGCTAACAACGCCGCTGCTTCCAAGGTCAAATCCTTGGTCTCAATTAATTTGCGGAAAATTCCTGCATGACCGATGCCCTCGATAAAGAAGTCCCTTAGCATCTTCCCCCTGCAGGCGTCTGTGAACTTAGAGGCTGGCCAAACGCCGGAGGTCCGCTACGAAGTCCGGTATGCTCTGACCTTCACAACGTCGGTGGGTGTAGAATCTGTGTTGGGTCATATGTATGCTACTCACCGGTTTGAGGTGCTCCCCGATCAATTTGCTAAGTTCTTCAAAGGTTTTGCCCGCCGGCTTTGCAGGTGCTAGTAAGTCCTTCATGAGAGCGTAAGTCTTTGGCCCGCAGCTGGTCAAAAGATGAGCCCTTCGCTTGTCGGACGCTGCATCCCCCAGCCAGTCTTTCGTAACGAAGCTTTGCTGAAGCCTCTCGACAAAATCGTCCCAGTCTTCCCCATCACAGTACCGTTCCTCCGTGTTACCGGTGGCCATTCTCGTGGGTCGTGAATTCCAGTTTCTCGTCGCCAATGTAAAGTTCTTACTGTACAGCATGAAACCACACGAGGCACATTCTGGGGACAAGGTCACACTGTGACCTTAACTCTTTATTCACAGGTCTCCAAAGACGATGACCCTGTGTGGGACCTCCCTTTTTATACCTGTGTGATCAGGTAAGGAGTGTCTCCCACAAGTTCACCCCTTGTGGTCAAGGTGTGCATCTAGGTTGAGTGTATACAGTAATACAGTGGTGTTACATTGTGGTTACATACATGACGGGGGGGGGGGGAGTGTTGTTATATATGTAAACTTGTATTTACTCTGTATAGCCACCAGAGGGCTCATCCCCTGGAATCCCAAGGGATCCCATAATCCCTTGGGAGCACAGGTATTTAAGGAGGTCTCACAGGTTGGAGAGGCACTCTGGAGACCTGCAATAAAAGACTAAGGTCACACTTTACTTTGAGCTCACAGTGTTCAGTCTGATTCTTTCTCCATCCATAACACTTTCTAATACCGCTTTATCAATTTTTATCCTATCAAGTGTCTCCACTACCTCCTCCTTCACTATATCTGTGGCAGCATCCTGTTCCTTGGTGAAGACAGATACAAAGTGCTCATTCGGCACCTCAGCCCTGCCCTCTGCCTCCATGCACAGTTCTCCTTTTTGGTCCCTAATCGGCCCCACACCCCCCTCTTACTATTTATATGCCTAGAGAAGGCTTTTGGATGACCTTTTATGTTGGTTGCCATTCTATTCTCATACCCTCTCTTTGCCCCTCTTATTTTCACCTGTATTTTAACCTGAGCCAGAGGTAGGAATGTGAGCACTGGGCTAAAGGCTGGGCTCAGACATTCTCTGTTCACCTTCACTGTCTTTATTCCAAGGTTTGACAATGGGCTCTTGCAGTAGGAGACTGAACTGAAGCACAAGACGATGGAAATATTTCAGCAAAAACAATTTCACTGCAAGTTAAAACTGCCCTATAGAAACAAAATAGCAAAAGCTTCTAAATAGTGGGGCTAACCTTTGCATGCAGCGTGTCTTTGATCCCACTGTTGGATTCACTCGGTCTATGTAACATTCGAAGCCTCCACTTCTGCTCTCGCCAGTACCAGAGATCAGACGAGATCCAGTGAATCTCATCAGAGAGACTTCCCCAAAAGTGATTGGCTTCGAACTGCGATTGATTTGAAAGACTGAGACGGAGGAAAAAATCCGCAGGAGCCAAAGTCCTCTCAGCGTTCCCTTTTGATGTGAAACCAACGACCGACCTCCCGCCTAAACCGACCCAACAGACCAACCCTGCTCCCAAATCCTCGTCAGCGTGAATGCTGGGCCTTTCGCAGACTGCTCAATCAGACAGAAGCGTTCGATGCACCGAGATAAGGCAGAGACGGGAAGTTCAGAATTGCATCAACAGGAAGTCAACATCAATTGCAACAAACTTAATTGAAGTTCAGTTGACTTAAACCACGCTGATTTGGAAGTTAGTTCCTGCTATCCAATGACACGATGCAAGATAAGGGCTAGTGGGGTTGGCATACTATATTAGCATCAATAGAAGATCAGTTAACGGACAGAAAACAGAGCGTTGGGATAAACAGGTGATTTTCGGGTTGGCAGACTATAACTAGCGGGGTGCCGCAAGGATCAGTGCTGGGGCCTCAGCTATTCACAATCAGTGTCAATGACCAAATTTGAGGTCCTTCAAACACTCTCTTCCTCGGGCAGCCGAAGGACTGTAATTCCCATATTAGACTGTTCAGTCACCTGAGAACTCACTTTTAGAGTGGAAGCAAATCTTCCTCGATTTCGAGGGACTGCCTATGATGATGCTATCAATGACTTAGATGCAGGGACCATGTGCAGTGTATCCAAGTTTGCTGACGATACAAAGCTAGGTGAGACAGTAAGCTGTGAGGAGGACACAAAGAGTCTGCAAAGAAATATAGACAGGTTAAGTGAGTGGGCAAGAACATGGCAGATGGGGTATAATGTGGGACTGAGAGCTATGTGGATAGCACATTTCTAGAGGTGGTCACCCCGCAGCTTAAGAGTGTGCAGACAGAGAGGGAGTGGGTGACCGCCAGACACAAGAGGAGGACTAGGCAGGTAGTGCAGGAGTCCCCTGAGTCCATCTCGCTCTCCAACCAGTACTGGTGGGAGCGATGGTGCCTCTGGGGTATGCAGCCAGAGCCAAGATCATGGCACCAGTGGTGGCTCAGCTGAACTGAGGGACAGTACTGAGGGAGCGCTGCAGTGTCAGAGGGGCAGTACTGAGGGAGCGCTGCAGTGTCGGAGGGGCAGTACTGAGGGAGCGCTGCAGTGTCGGAGGGGCAGTACTGAGGGAGCGCTGCAGTGTCGGAGGGATAATACTGAGGCAGCGCCGCACTGTCGGAGGGGCAGTACTGAGAGAGCGCCGCACTGTCGGAGGGGCAGTACTGAGAGAGCGCCGCAGTATCGGAGGGGCAGTGCTGAGGGAGTGCTGCACTGTCGGAGGACAGTACTGAGGGATAGCTGCACTGTTGGAGGGGCAGTGCTGAGGGTGCGTTGCATTGTCGGAGGAGCATTGCTGAGGGAGCGCCGCACTGTCGGAGGGGCAGTGCTGAGGGAGTGCCGCACTGTCGGAGGGGCAGTGCTGAGGGAGTGCCGCACTGTCGGAGGGGCAGTACTGAGGGAGTGCTGCACAGTCGGTGGGGCAGTGCTGAGGGAGTGCTGCACTGTCGGAGGGGCATTGCTGAGGGAGCGCCGCACTGTCGGAGGGGCAGTGCTGAGGGAGTGCCGCACTGTCGGAGGGGCAGTGCTGAGGGAGTGCCGCACTGTCGGAGGGGCAGTACTGAGGGAGTGCTGCACAGTCGGTGGGGCAGTGCTGAGGGAGTGCTGCACTGTCGGAGGGTCAGTACTGAGGGAGTGCTGCACAGTCGGTGGGGCAGTGCTGAGGGAGTGCCGCACTGTCGGAGGGGCAGTGCTGAGGGAGTGCCGCACTGTCGGAGGGGCAGTGCTGAGGGAGTGCCGCACTGTCGGAGGGGCAGTGCTGAGGGAGTGCCGCACTGTCGGAGGGGCAGTACTGAGGGAGCGCCGCACTGTCGGAGGGGCAGTGCTGAGGGAGCGCCGCATTGTCGGAGGGGCAGTACTGAGGGAGTGCTGCACTGTCGGAGGGGCAGTACTGAGGGAGTGCTGCACTGTCGGAGGGGCAGTGCTGAGGGAGTGCCGCACTGTCGGAGGGGCAGTACTGAGGGAGTGCTGCACAGTCGGTGGGGCAGTGCTGAGGGAGTGCTGCACAGTCGGAGGGGCAGTGCTGAGGGAGTGCTGCACAGTCGGTGGGGCAGTGCTGAGGGAGTGCCGCACTGTCGGAGGGGCAGTACTGAGGGAGTGCCGCACTGTCGGAGGGGCAGTACTGAGGGAGTGCCGCACTGTCGGAGGGGCAGTACTGAGGGAGTGCCGCACCGTCGGAGGGGCGGTACTGAGGGAGTGCCGCACAAGTACTGAGGGAGTGCCGCACCGTCGGAGGGGCAGTACTGAGGGAGTGCCGCACCGTCGGAGGGGCAGTACTGAGGGAGTGCCGCACCGTCGGAGGGGCAGTACTGAGGGACTGCCGCACCGTCGGAGGGGCAGTACTGAGGGAGTGCCGCACTGTCGGAGGGGCAGTGCTGAGGGAGTGCCGCACTGTCGGAGGGGCAGTGCTGAGGGAGTGCCGCACTGTCGGAGGGGCAGTGCTGAGGGAGTGCCGCACTGTCGGAGGGGCAGTACTGAGGGAGTGCCGCACTGTCGGAGGGGCAGTGCTGAGGGAGTGCCGCACTGTCGGAGGGGCAGTACTGAGGGAGTGCTGCACTGTCGGAGGGGCAGTACTGAGGGAGTGCTGCACTGTCGGAGGGGCAGTACTGAGGGAGCCCCGCACTGTCGGAGGGGCAGTACTGAGGGAGTGCTGCACTGTCGGAGGGGCAGTACTGAGGGAGCCCCGCACTGTCGGAGGGGCAGTACTGAGGGAGTGCTGCACTGTCGGAGGGGCAGTGCTGCGGGAGCGCCGCACTGTCGGAGGGGCAGTACTGAGGGAGCGCCGCACTGTCGGAGGGGCAGTACTGAGGGAGCGCCGCACTGTCGGAGGGGCAGTACTGAGGGAGCCCCGCACTGTCGGAGGGGCAGTACTGAGGGAGTGCAGCACTGTCGGAGGGGCAGTACTGAGGGAGCCCCGCACTGTCGAAGGGGCAGTACTGAGGGAGTGCTGCACTGTCGGAGGGACAGTGCTGAGGGAGCGCCGCACTGTCGGAGGGGCAGTACTGAGGGAGCGCCGCACTGTCGGAGGGGCAGTACTGAGGGAGCGCCGCACTGTCGGAGGGGCAGTACTGAGGGAGTGCCACACTGTCGGAGGGGCAGTACTGAGGGAGTGCCGCACCGTCGGAGGGGCAGTACTGAGGGAGTGCCGCACCGTCGGAGGGGCAGTACTGAGGGAGTGCTGCACTGTCGGAGGGGCAGTACTGAGGGAGCGCCACACCGTCAGAGGGGCAGTACTGAGGGAGCGCCGCACTGTCGGAGGGGCAGTACTGAGGGAGCGCCGCACTGTCGGAGGGGCAGTACTGAGGGAGCGCCGCACTGTCGGAGGGGCAGTACTGAGGGAGCGCCACACTGTCGGAGGGGCAGTACTGAGGGAGAGCCGCACTGTCGGAGGGGCAGTACTGAGGGAGCGCCGCACTGTCGGAGGGGCAGTGCTGAGGGAGTGCCGCACTGTCGGAGGGGCAGTGCTGAGGGAGTGCCGCACTGTCGGAGGGGCAGTACTGAGGGAGTGCCGCACTGTCGGAGGGGCAGTACTGAGGGAGTGCCGCACTGTCGGAGGGGCAGTACTGAGGGAGTGCCGCACCGTCGGAGGGGCAGTACTGAGGGAGTGCTGCACTGTCGGAGGGGCAGTACTGAGGGAGCGCCACACCGTCAGAGGGGCAGTACTGAGGGAGCGCCGCACTGTCGGAGGGGCAGTACTGAGGGAGCGCCGCACTGTCGGAGGGGCAGTACTGAGGGAGCGCCGCACTGTCGGAGGGGCAGTGCTGAGGGAGCGCCGCACTGTCGGAGGGGCAGTACTGAGGGAGTGCCGCACTGTCGGAGGAGCAGTACTGAGGGAGCATGTGGTTGTTGGGTTGAAGTCATTCGTATCTGTTGCTGAGCTGAGCTTCCGACCACATTCTGCTCCATCACCGAGACTGCCTGTTACCACCTCCATAGCATCACCTGACTCCACCCCTGCCTCAGCTCAGCTGCTGCTGAAACCTTCATCCATGCCTTTGTTACCTCGAGGCTCAACTATTCTCAACAACTCTACGCCGCTCTCCCATCTTCCACCTTTCGTAAATTTGAGCTCATCCAAAACTCTGCTGCCCATGTCCTAACTCATTCACCTGTGCTCGCTGACCTACATTGGCTCCTGGATAAACAACGCCTCAATTAAAAAAATTCTTAGCCTTGTTTACAAATTCCTCCATGGCCATCGCCCCTCCCTATCTCCTTCAACTCCTCCAGCCCCACAACCCACGAGATATCTGCGATCCTCCAATTCTGGCCTCTTGCTCATTCTGGATTATAATCGCTCCACAACTGCTGGCTGTGCCCTCAGCTCTCTCTGCCCTGAGCTCTGGAATTCCTGCCAAATCCTCTCAGCCAACGATCCCTTGAAGCTGCACACAGCCCGAGAGCGGCATGCGCGAAACTGTGAAAAGGCCTTGCTCTCCATCTCTCCTTTAAGGTGCTCCTTAAAACCTACGTCTGACCAAACTTTGGTTATCTGTCCTAATATTTCCTTACGTGGCTCAGTGGTCATTTTATTTGATAACGCTCCTGTGACGTGCCTTGGGATGTTTGTCGATGTTAATCATCATCATCATAGGCAGTCCCTCGGAATCGAGGAAGACTTGCTTCCACTCCTGAGGTGAGTTCTTTGGTGGCTGAACTGTCCAATATAAGAGCCACAGTCTCTGTCACAGGTGGGACAGACAGTGGTTGAGGGAAGGGGAGGGTGGGACAGGTTTGCCGCACACTCCTTCCGCTGCCTGCGCTTGGTTTCTGCACGCTCTCGGCGATGAGACTCGAGGTGCTCAGCGCCCTCCCGGATGCACTTTCTCCACTTAGGGCGGACTGGTCTTTGGCCAGGGACTCCCAGGTGTCAGTGGGGATGTTGCACTTTATCAGGGAGGCTTTTTGAGGGTGTCCCTGTAACATTTTCTCTGCCCACCTTGGGCTCGTTGCCGTGGACGAGTTCCGAGTAGAGCGCTTGCTTTGGGAGTCTCGTATCTGGCATGCGAACAACGTGGCCTGCCCAGTGGAGCTGATCAAATGTGGTCAGTGCTTCAATGCTGGCGATGTTGGCCTGATCGAGGACGCTAATGTTGGTGCGCCTGTCCTTCCAGGGGATTTGTAGGATCTTGCAGAGACATCGTTGGTAATATTTCTCCAGCAACTTGAGGTGTCTACTGTACATGGTCCATGCCTCTGAGCCATACAGGAGGGCGGGTATCACTACAGCCCTGTAGACCATGAGCTTGGTGACAGTTTTGAGGGCCTGGTCTTCAAACACTCTTTTCCTCAGGCGGCCAAAGGCTGCGCTGGAGGCGATGTTGGATCTCGTCGTTGATGCCTGTTCTTGTTGATAGGAGGCTCCTGAGATATGGGAAGTGGTCTGCAGTGTCCAGGGCTGCGCCGTGGATCTTGATGACTGGGGGGCAGTGCTGTGCGGTGAGGGCAGGCTAAGTTAAAGGCGCTATATAAATGCTATTGCATGCGATGCACCTATGGAGGAATCGCCCTCGGCCAATTACTATCAAATGGCCATTTGGGCAAGACAGCGAGGGTGGCTGGGGCCTGCAGCATTATAAGCCAGCAATGTGAGGACAAACATTGGTGCATGGGGGCGTGGGTGGAGGCAGTGTGGAAGTCCCACCCACAAAACTCTCCCTACACAGCAACATGGCTGGAATCAGAATCTACAGCAAACTATAACTTCCAACCTTTATTGAACCCTGTGTCAAAACACGTGACAAGGAAGCATCAGCGATGAATAAACATCTGGCAAATGCAGATCCCGTAGACACTCAGCCTGTTGAGTCAGGCAGTCTGTGCGCAGTACCACCGAGAGGCAGGAGGTGAGGCTGTTCACCATAGTTAAACAGGAGCCTCACCGCGATGGCCCCAACTCCAAATCAATCTGTTTTTGGTCTTGGGCCAGATGTTTCTGAAGGTGATCGTGGACCATAGAATGATGCAGCACAGGAGGCCACTCGGCCCATCGTGCCTGTGCCTGCTCATGGAAAGCGCGATACAATTAGTCCCACTCCGCCTGCTTTTTCCCCATAACCATGCTCATTTTTTCCCTTCAACTATTTATCTAATTCCCGGTTTGAAAGTTAGGATTGAATCTGCTCCCACCGCCCTATCAAGCAGCGCGTTCCCGATCACAACAACTCGCTGCATAAAAACATTCTCCTGATCTCCCCCTCTGGTTCTTTTGGCAATGACCTTCAATCTATGTCCCTCTGGTTACCGATCCTCCTGTCCCTGGAAACAATCTCTCCTCATTCACTATCAAAACCATTCATAATTTTGAACCTCGATCAAATCTCCATTGATCTTCTCTGCTCTAAAGAGAACAGCCCCAGCTTCTCTCGTCCCTTCATATAACTGAAGTCCCTGACCCCAGGGACCATTCTGGTCAATCTCCCCTGCACTCTTTCCCAGGCCCCAACATCCCACCTAAAGTGTGGGGCCCAGAATTGGCCACAATCCTCCAGCTAGGGCCTAACCCGTGATGTATAAAGGTTTAGTATAACTCCTGGCTTTTGTGCTGTATTCCTCTGTTTATAAAGCCCAGGATCCCAGATGCTTTTTAACAGCCTCCTCACCTTGTCCTGCCAGCTTCAGTGATATGTGTACAGACACCCCCAGGTCTCCCTGTTCCTGCACCCCCTTTACAATCGTACCCTTTCGTTTATATTTTCCCTCATCATTCTTCCTTCCGAAATGAATCAATTCACACTTCTCTGTGTTAAATTTCATCTGCCATGTGTTTTCCCATTTCACCAGATGTAGGCATTGCTGAATTGTCCCCCTAATTGCCCCTTGAGAAGGTGGTGGTGAGCCGCCTTCTTGAACCGCTGCAGTCCGTGTGGTGAAGGTGCTCCCACAGTGCTGTTAGGGAGGGAGTTCCAGGATTGTGACCCAGCGACGATGAAGGAACGGCCGATATATTTCCAAGTCAGGATGGTGTGTGACTGGGAGGGGAACGTGGAGGTGGTGGTGTTCCCATGCACCTGCTGCCCTTGTCCTTCTAGGCGGTAGAGGTCGCGGGTTTGGGAGGTGCTGCCGAAGAAGCCTTGGCGAGTTGCTGCAGAGCATCTTGTAGATGGTACACACTGCAGCCACGGTGCGCCGGTGGTGGAGGGAGTGAGTGTTGAAGGTGGGGGATGGGGGGCTGATCAAGCGGCTGCTTTGTCCTGGATGGTGTCGAGCTTCTCGAGTGTTGTTGGAGCTGCACTCATCCAGGCAAGTGGGGAGTATTCCATCACACTCCTGACTTGTATCTTGTAGATGGTGGAAAGGCTTTGGGGAGTCAGGAGGTGAGACACCCAGCCTCTGACCCGCTCTTGTAGCCACAGTATTTATGTGGCTGCAGGATACTGATGGTGAGGGATTCAGTGATGGTAATGCCGTTGAATGTCAAGGGGCGGTGGTTAGACTCTCGCTTGTTGGAGATAGTCATTGCCTGGCACTTGTGTGGCGCGAATGTTACTTGCCACTTATCAGCCCAAGCCTGAATGTCGTCCAGGTCTTGCTGCATGTGGGCATGGACTGCTTCATTGTCTGAGGAGTTGCGAATGGAACTGAACACACTGCAATCATCAGCGAACATCCCCACTTCTGACCTTATGATGGAGGGAAGGTCATTGATGTTTGTGTCCTCCTGAAGTGTCATCTGCAAACTTTGACATGATGGCCTGTACGCCCCCCCCCCCCCCCCCCCCCCCCCAAGTCCAGGTCATTAATAATATATCCCTGGGGAACAGCACTGTATACTTCCCTCCGGTCTGGAAAACAACCATTCACCACCACTTTCTGTCCGTGAGCCTTTGTTGTCTCCACGCTGCCCCTGTCCTTTTAATCCCATGGGATTCCGTTTTGCTAACAAGTCTATCATGTGGTACTTTGTCAAACCCCTTTTGAAAATCCATATACACATCAACTGCACCACCTTCATCAACCCTCTCCATTACTTCATCAAACAACGCGACCAAGTTAGTCAAACATGATTTGTTTTTAACAAATTGTGCTGGCTGTCATATATTAATCCATATTTTACCAAGTGCCATTAAGTTTGTCCTGAATTATTCTCTCTCAGTTTCCCCACCACTGACGTTAGGCTGATTGGCCTGGCTGGGTTTATCCCTTGCCCCTTTTTTAAACTGGGGTGTAATATTTGCAATCCTCCAGTCCTCTGGTACCACTCCCATATCCAAATAAAAGATTGTTCAGAACCTCCGACATCTCCATCCATCGGACCAGGAGACTTTGTTATTTTGAGGACTGCCAACTTTAAGTACCTCCTTATCATCAACTTTACCCTGTCCAGTATCACTACTGCCACCCTCACTGCTACATGGAAGGCAGGTGCAACGTACTCAGAAAGGAAGAGAGAAGAAACAGAGAGAGTGAGAGAGACAGTGAGGGAGACTGAGGCAGTGAGAGGGGAAGGGAGAGAATGAGAAAAAGAAGTAGGGAGAGAGTGAGTGAGGGAGAGAATGAGTCAGTGAGGGAGACTGAAGGAGGGAGGGAGAGGGTGAGTGAGGGAGAGAATGAGTCAGTGAGGGAGACTGAAGGAGAGAGGGAGAGGGTGAGTGAGGAGTTTGAGGGATTGTGATCTGTAAGTGAGGAACAGGCTCAGGTGTAATCAGTTGAGGCAGATCCAGAAATGCTGAATTGCAAACCTTGCGGCCGATATGGACACTGATTCCTGGCTCTATCACCGCTTGGCTGTTTCATGCAGAAATTAAGATTGAAATGATCACAACCCAGGGCCTTGGACTCTCTATCTCTCTAGCACTCGCGCTCTCACACACACTATCTCGCTCTCTAGCTCTAGCACTCGCGCTCTCACACACACTATCTCGCTATCTATCTCTCTCACACTCTATCTCTCTCTCTCACACACTCTATCTCTCTCTCTCACACACTCTATCTCTCTCTCTCACACACTCTATCTCTCTCTCTCACACACTCTATCTCTCTCTCTCACACACTCTATCTCTCTCTCTCACACACTCTATCTCTCTCTCTCACACACTCTATCTCTCTCTCTCACACACTCTATCTCTCTCTCTCTCACACTCTATCTCTCTCTCTCTCACACTCTATCTCTCTCTCTCACACTCTATCTCTCTCTCTCACACTCTATCTCTCTCTCTCACACTCTATCTCTCTCTCTCACACTCTATCTCTCTCTCTCACACTCTATCTC
>NW_027253367.1:0-16095 GCF_044704955.1 Pristiophorus japonicus
GACATTTTTTCTCCAGGTTTTTTACATTTTTCTCCAGTTTTTCTCATCTTGATTTTCTGATTCTCTCAGTTTTCTGTTCTTTTCATTTGTTCTGTTTTGCTCATTTGTTGCAGTTTTTCTCAGATGTTCTCATTTTTTCTCAGGTTTTCTCATTTATTCTTATAATTTCACATTTTTTCTCATTTCTCTCATTATTTTATCAGTTCTCAGTTTTTCTCATTGTTCCTCATTTTTTCTAATTTTTTTCTCAGTTTTTCTCATTTTTATCAGTTCTCCCTTTTGCTGATTTTTCTCTGTTTTTAGCATTTATTCATCTTTTACATTTTTCCTCAGTTTTTCTCAGTTTTTCTAATTTTTCCTCATTTTTTCTAATTTTTCTCAGTTTTTGTCATTTGTTTTTCTGTTTTTCTCAGTTTTTCCTGTTCTTGTCCTTTGTTCTGTTTTGCTCATTTGTTTGCAGTTTTTCTCAGATGTTCTCATTTTTTTTCTCAATTTTTGTCATTTTGTCTAATTTCTTCACTTTTTTCTCAGTTTTTCAGTTTTTCTCATTTTTTCTCATTTTTTCATTTTTTCTCAATGCTCAGATTTTCTCGTTTTTTCTCATTTTTTCTCATTTTTTCTCATTTCTTCACATTTTTTGTCAGTTTTTCAGTTTTTCGCAATTTTTCTCAGTTTTTTCTTGTTTTTCAATTTTCTTCGTTGTTTTCGTTGTTTTTCACAGATTTCTCTGTTTTTCTCAATTTTTCTCAGTTTTGCACATTTGTTTTTCCAATTTTTCTGTTTTTCTCATTTGTTCCCAGTTTTTCTCATTTGTTCGCAGTTTTTCTCATTTTTTCTCATTTTTTCTAATTTTTTTCTCCATTTTTCGCAATTTTTCTCTTTTTGTCTTATTTTTTGTCATTTTTTTCTCAGTTTTTCGCAATTTTTCTCAGTTTTTTGCAATTTTTCTCTCTGTCTCATTTTTTCTCATTTTTTCTCATTTACTCTCTGTTTTTCCTATTTTTTCTCTGATTTTCTCAGTTTTTCTCATTTGTTTTATCCAATTTTTCTGTTTTTCTCATTTGTTCCCAGTTTTTCTCAGTTTTCGCAATTTTTCTCTTTTTGTCTTATTTTTTGACATTTTTTCTCAGTTTCTGACATTTTTCTCCGTTTTTCGCAATTTTTCTCGATGTGTCTTATTTTTTCTCAGTTTTTCTCATTTACCCTGTTTTTCCCATTTTTTCTCTGTTTTTCTCAGTTTTTCTCATTTGATTTTCTGTTTCTCTCAGTTTTTCTGTTCATTTCATTTGTTCTGTTTCGCTCATTTGTTTGCAGTTTTTCTCAGATGTTCTCATTTTTTCTCAGGTTTTCTCATTTATTCTTATTTTTTCACATTTTTTCTCAGTTCTCACTTTTTCACAATTTTCTCATTTTGTCTCATTTTTTCACATTTTTCTGTTTTTCTCATTTCTCTCATTTTTTTATCAGTTGTTCTCAGTTTTTCTCATTTTTCCTCATTTTTTCTAATTTTTTTCTCAGTTTTTCTCATTTTTTGTCAGTTTTTCTCATTTTTTCCCTTTTTGTCTCATTTTTTCACATTTGTTTCTCAGTTTTTCTCATTTTTCGCAGTTTTTCTCATTTTTTCTCATTTTTTCTAATTTTTTTCTCAATTTTTCGCAATTTTTCTCTTTTTGTCTTATTTTTTGTCATTTTTTTCTCAGTTTTTGACATTTTTCTCCGTTTTTCGCAATTTTTCTCTTTGTGTCTTATTTTTTCTCAGTTTTTGACATTTTTCTTCGTTTTTCGCAATTTTTCTCCATGTGTCTTATTTTTTCTCAGTTTTTCTCATTTACTCTCTGTTTTTCCCATTTTTTCTCTGTTTTTCTCAGTTTTTCTCATTTGATTTTCTGTTTCTCTCAGTTTTTCTGTTCTTTTCATTTGTTCTGTTTTGCTCATTTGTTTGCAGTTTTTCTCAGATGTTATCATTTTTTCTCAGGTTTTCTCATTTATTCTTATTTTTTCACATTTTTTTTCAGTTCTCAGTTTTTCACAATTTTTCTCATTTTGTCTCATTTTTTCAAATTTTTTCTGTTTTTCTCATTTCTCTCATTTTTTTATCAGTTGTTCTCAGTTTTCCTCATTTTTCCTAATTTTTTCTAATTTTTTCCTCAGTTGTTCTCATTTTTTGTCAGTTTTTCTCATTTTTTCTCTTTTTGTCTCATTTTTTAACATTTGTTTCTCATTTTTTCACATTTTTCTCAGTTTTTCTAATTTTTTCTCATTTTTTCTCATTTTTTTCTCCATTTTTCGCAATATTTCTCTTTTTGTCTTATTTTTTGACATTTTTTCTCAGTTTTTTACATTTTTCTCAGTTTTTCGCAATTTTTCTCTTTGTCTCATTTTTTCTCATTTTTTCTCATTTACTCTGTTTTTCTCATTGTTTCTCAATTTTTCTCATTTTTTCCCTGTTTTTTCTTATTTTTCATTTTTTCTTAGATTTTTTCGTTCTTTTTAGCAGTTTTTCGTTGTTTTTCTCAGATTTTTTCAGTTTTTCTCATTTGGGTTCCTCAGTTTTTCTCATTTGTTTTGCTCAGTTTTTCACATTTGTTTATCTCTGTTTTTCTCAGTTTTTCTCATTTGTTTTATCCAATTTTCTGTTTGTCTCATTTGTTCCCAGTTTTTCTCATTTGTTCGCATTTTTTCGCAGTTTTTCCGCCTTTTTACTGATATTTTCACAGTTTTACATTTTTTTACATTTTTTCTCAGCTTTTCTCAGTTTTTGTCAGTTTTTCTCATTTTTTCTCTTTTTGTCTCATTTTTTCAGATTTTTTTCTCAGTTTTTCACATTTTTCTCAGTTTTTCTCATTTTTTGTCATTTTTTCTCATTTTTTTCTCAGTTTTTCTCATTTCATTTTCTGTTTCTCTCAGTTTTTCTGTTCTTTTCATTTGTTCTGTTTTGCTCATTTGGTTGCAGTTTTTCTCAGATGTTCTCATTTTTTCTCAGGTTTTCTCATTTATTCTTATTTTTTCACATTTTTTTCACAATTTTTCTCATTTTGTCTCATTTTTTCACATATTTTCTGTTTTTCTCATTTCTCTCATTTTTTTATCAGTTTTTCTCAGTTTTTCTCATTTTTCCTCATTTTTTCTAATTTTTTTCTCAGTTTTTCTCATTTTTTATCAGTTCTCCCTTTTGCTGATTTTTTCTCTGTTTTTAGCATTTATTCTCTTCTTTAACATTTTTTCTCAGTTTTTCTCAGTTTTTCTAATTTTTTTCATTTTTGTTTTCACATTTTTTCTCAGTTTTTATCATTTTCTCTCATTTTTTATCAGTGTTTCTCATTTTGTCTCATATTTCATCAGTTTTTATCAGTTTTTATCAGTTTTTCTAATTTTTCCTCATTTTTTCAGATTTTTTTCTCAGTTTTTGACATTTTTCTCCGTTTTTCGCAATTTTTCTCTATGTGTCTCATTTTTTCTCAGTTTTTCTCATTTACTTTCTGTTTATCCCATTTTTTCTCTGTTTTTCTCAGTTTTTCTCATTTGATTTTCTGTTTCTCTCAGTTTTTCTGTTCTTTTCATTTGTTCTGTTTTGCTCATTTGTTTGCAGTTTTTCTCAGATGTTCTCATTTTTTCTCAGGTTTTCTCATTTATTCTTATTTTTTCACATTTTTTCTCAGTTCTCAGTTTTTCACAATTTTTCTCATTTTGTCTCATTTTTTCACATTTTTTCTGTTTTTCTCATTTCTCTCATTTTTTATCAGTTTTTCTCAGTTTTCCTCATTTTTTCTAATTTTGTTCTCAGTTTTTCTCATTTTTTGTCAGTTTTTCACATTTTTTCTCTTTTTGACTCATTTTTTCACATTTGTTTCTCATTTTTTCACATTTTTCTCAGTTTTTCTCATTTTTTCAGTTCTCCCTTTTGCTGAATTTTTCTCTGTTTTTAGCATTTATTCTCTTCTTTAACATTTTTTCTCAGTTTTTCTCAGTTTTTCTAATTTTTATCATTTTTGCTTTCACATTTTTTCTCAGTTTTTATCATTTTCTCTCATTTTTTATCAGTTTTTCTCATTTGTTTTTCTGTTTCTCAGTTTTTCTGTTCTTTTCATTTGTTCTGTTTTGCTCATTTGTTTGCAGTTTTTCTCAGATATTCTCATTTTTTCTCAGGTTTTCTCATTTATTCTTATTTTTTCACATTTTTTCTCAGTTCTCAGGTTTTCACAATTTTTCTCATTTTGTCTCATTTTTTCACATTTTTTCTGTTTTTCTCATTTCTCTCATTTTTTTATCAGTTGTTCTCAGTTTTTCTCATTTTTCCTCATTTTTTCTAATTTTTTTCTCAGTTTTTCTCATTTTTTATCAGTTCTCCCTTTTGCTGATTTTTTCTCTGTTTTTAGCATTTATTCTCTTTAACATTTTTTCTCAGTTTTTCTCAGTTTTTCTAATTTTTTTCATTTTTGTTTTCACATTTTTTCTCAGTTTTTATCATTTTCTCTCATTTTTTATCAGTGTTTCTCATTTTGTCTCATATTTCATCAGTTTTTATCAGTTTTTATCAGTTTTTCTAATTTTTCCTCATTTTTTCAGATTTTTTTCTCAGTTTTTGACATTTTTCTCCGTTTTTCGCAATTTTTCTCTATGTGTCTCATTTTTTCTCAGTTTTTCTCATTTACTTTCTGTTTATCCCATTTTTTCTCTGTTTTTCTCAGTTTTTCTCATTTGATTTTCTGTTTCTCTCAGTTTTTCTGTTCTTTTCATTTGTTCTGTTTTGCTCATTTGTTTGCAGTTTTTCTCAGATGTTCTCATTTTTTCTCAGGTTTTCTCATTTATTCTTATTTTTTCACATTTTTTCTCAGTTCTCAGTTTTTCACAATTTTTCTCATTTTGTCTCATTTTTTCACATTTTTTCTGTTTTTCTCATTTGTGTTCCTCAGTTTTTCTCATTTGTTTTGCTCAGTTTTTCACATTTGTTTTTCTTTGTTTTTCTCAGTTTTTCTTGTTTGTTTTATCCAATTTTTCTGTTTTTCTCATTTGTTCGCATTTTTTCAGTTTTTCCGCCTTTTTACGGATATTTTCGCAGTTTTACATTTTTTACATTTTTTCTCAGTTTTTCTCAGTTTTTGTCAGTTTTTCTCATTTTTTCGCTTTTTGTCTCATTTTTTCAGATTTTTTCACATTTTTACACATTTTTCTCATTTTTTCTCATTTTTTCTCAGTTGTTCTCATTTACTCTCTGTTTTTCCCATTTTTTCTCTGTTTTTCACAATTTTTCTCATTTTGTCTCATTTTTTCTGTTTTTCTCATTTCTCTCATTTTTTTATCAGTTTTTCTCAGTTTTCCTCATTTTTCCTAATTTTTTCTAATTTTTTCCTCAGTTGTTCTCATTTTTTGTCAGTTTTTCTCATTTTTTCTCTTTTTGTCTCATTTTTTAACATTTGTTTCTCATTTTTTCACATTTTTCTCAGTTTCTCTAATTTTTTCTCATTTTTTCTCATTTTTTTCTCCATTTTTCGCAATATTTCTCTTTTTGTCTTATTTTTTGAAATTTTTTCTCAGTTTTTTACATTTTTCTCAGTTTTTCGCAATTTTTCTCTTTGTCTCATTTTTTCTCATTTTTTCTCATTTACTCTGTTTTTCTCATTGTTTCTCAATTTTTCTCATTTTTTCCCTGTTTTTTCTTATTTTTCATTTTTTCTTAGATTTTTTCATTCTTTTTAGCAGTTTTTCGTTGTTTTTCTCAGATTTTTTCAGTTTTTCTCATTTGGGTTCCTCAGTTTTTCTCATTTGTTTTGCTCAGTTTTTCACATTTGTTTATCTCTGTTTTTCTCAGTTTTTCTCATTTGTTTTATCCAATTTTCTGTTTGTCTCATTTGTTCCCAGTTTTTCTCATTTGTTCGCATTTTTTCGCAGTTTTTCCGCCTTTTTACTGATATTTTCACAGTTTTACATTTTTTTACATTTTTTCTCAGCTTTTCTCAGTTTTTGTCAGTTTTTCTCATTTTTTCTCTTTTTGTCTCATTTTTTCAGATTTTTTTCTCAGTTTTTCACATTTTTCTCAGTTTTTCTCATTTTTTGTCATTTTTTCTCATTTTTTTCTCAGTTTTTCTCATTTGATTTTCTGTTTCTCTCAGTTTTTCTGTTCTTTTCATTTGTTCTGTTTTGCTCATTTGGTTGCAGTTTTTCTCAGATGTTCTCATTTTTTCTCAGGTTTTCTCATTTATTCTTATTTTTTCACATTTTTTTCACAATTTTTCTCATTTTGTCTCATTTTTTCACATATTTTCTGTTTTTCTCATTTCTCTGATTTTTTTATCAGTTTTTCTCAGTTTTTCTCATTTTTCCTCATTTTTTCTAATTTTTTTCTCAGTTTTTCTCATTTTTTATCAGTTCTCCCTTTTGCTGATTTTTTCTCTGTTTTTAGCATTTATTCTCTTCTTTAACATTTTTTCTCAGTTTTTCTCAGTTTTTCTAATTTTTTTCATTTTTGTTTTCACATTTTTTCTCAGTTTTTATCATTTTCTCTCATTTTTTATCAGTGTTTCTCATTTTGTCTCATATTTCATCAGTTTTTATCAGTTTTTATCAGTTTTTCTAATTTTTCCTCATTTTTTCAGATTTTTTTCTCAGTTTTTGACATTTTTCTCCGTTTTTCGCAATTTTTCTCTATGTGTCTCATTTTTTCTCAGTTTTTCTCATTTACTTTCTGTTTATCCCATTTTTTCTCTGTTTTTCTCAGTTTTTCTCATTTGATTTTCTGTTTCTCTCAGTTTTTCTGTTCTTTTCATTTGTTCTGTTTTGCTCATTTGTTTGCAGTTTTTCTCAGATGTTCTCATTTTTTCTCAGGTTTTCTCATTTATTCTTATTTTTTCACATTTTTTTTCAGTTCTCAGTTTTTCACAATTTTTCTCATTTTGTCTCATTTTTTCAAATTTTTTCTGTTTTTCTCATTTCTCTCATTTTTTATCAGTTTTTCTCAGTTTTCCTCATTTTTTCTAATTTTGTTCTCAGTTTTTCTCATTTTTTGTCAGTTTTTCACATTTTTTCTCTTTTTGACTCATTTTTTCACATTTGTTTCTCATTTTTTCACATTTTTCTCAGTTTTTCTCATTTTTTCAGTTCTCCCTTTTGCTGAATTTTTCTCTGTTTTTAGCATTTATTCTCTTCTTTAACATTTTTTCTCAGTTTTTCTCAGTTTTTCTAATTTTTTTCAGTTTTGCTTTCACATTTTTTCTCAGTTTTTATCATTTTCTCTCATTTTTTATCAGTTTTTCTCATTTGTTTTTCTGTTTCTCTCAGTTTTTCTGTTCTTTTCATTTGTTCTGTTTTGCTCATTTGTTTGCAGTTTTTCTCAGATATTCTCATTTTTTCTCAGGTTTTCTCATTTATTCTTATTTTTTCACATTTTTTCTCAGTTCTCAGGTTTTCACAATTTTTCTCATTTTGTCTCATTTTTTCACATTTTTTCTGTTTTTCTCATTTCTCTCATTTTTTTATCAGTTGTTCTCAGTTTTTCTCATTTTTCCTCATTTTTTCTAATTTTTTTCTCAGTTTTTCTCATTTTTTATCAGTTCTCCCTTTTGCTGATTTTTTCTCTGTTTTTAGCATTTATTCTCTTTAACATTTTTTCTCAGTTTATCTCAGTTTTTCTAATTTTTTTCATTTTTGTTTTCACATTTTTTCTCAGTTTTTATCATTTTCTCTCAGTTTTTATCAGTTTTTCTCAGTTTTTCTAATTTTTCCTCATTTTTTCAGATTTTTTTCTCAGTTTTTGACATTTTTCTCCGTTTTTCGCAATTTTTCTCTATGTGTCTCATTTTTTCTCAGTTTTTCTCATTTACTTTCTGTTTATCCCATTTTTTCTCTGTTTTTCTCAGTTTTTCTCATTTGATTTTCTGTTTCTCTCAGTTTTTCTGTTCTTTTCATTTGTTCTGTTTTGCTCATTTGTTTGCAGTTTTTCTCAGATGTTCTCATTTTTTCTCAGGTTTTCTCATGTAATATTATTTTTTCATTTTTTTTCAGTTCTCAGTTTTTCACAATTTTTCTCATTTTGTCTCATTTTTTCAAATTTTTTCTGTTTTTCTCATTTTTCTCATTTTTTTAGCAGTTTTCGCAATTTTTCTCTTTTTGTCTGATTTTTTGACATCTTTTCTCAGTTTTTGACATTTTTCTCCGTTTTTCGCAATTTTTCTCTTTGTGTCTTATTTTTTCTCAGTTTTTGACATTTTTCTCCGTTTTTCGCAATTTTTCTCTGTGTCTTATTTTTTCTCAGTTTTTCTCATTTACTCTCTGTTTTTCCCATTTTTTCTCTGTTTTTCTCAGTTTTTCTCATTTGATTTTCTGTTTCTCCCAGTTTTTCTGTTCTTTTCATTTGTTCTGTTTTGCTCAGTTGTTTGCAGTTTTTCTCAGATGTTCTCATTTTTTCTCAGGTTTTCTCATTTATTCTTATTTTTTCACATTTTTTCTCAGTTCTCAGTTTTTCGCAATTTTTCTCATTTTGTCTCATTTTTTCACATTTTTTCTGTTTTTCTCATTTCTCTCATTTTTTTTTAATCCGTTTTTCTCAGTTTTTCTCATTTTTCCTCATTTTTTCTAATTTTTTTCTCAGTTTTTCTCATTTTTTGTCAGTTTTTCTCATTTTTTCTCTTTTTGTCTCATTTTTTCACATTTGTTTCTCATTTTTTCACATTTTTCTCAGTTTTTCTCATTTTTTCTCATTTTTTCTCATTTGTTTCTCCATTTTTCGCAATTTTTCTCCTTTTTTTCTTATTTTTTGACATTTTTTCTCAGTTTTTCACATTTTTCTCAGTTTTTCGCAATTTTTCTCTGTGTCTCATTTTGTCCCAGTTTTGCTCAGTTTTTGTCAGTTTTTCTCATTTTTTCTCTTTTCGTCTCATTTTTTCAGATTTTTTTCTCAGTTTTTCACATTTTTCTCAGTTTTTCTCATTTTTTCTCATTTTTTCTCATTTTTTTCTCAGTTTTTCTCATTTGATTTTCTGTTTCTCTCAGTTTTTCTGTTCTTTTCATTTGTTCTGTTTCGCTCATTTGTTTGCAGTTTTTCTCAGATGTTCTCATTTTTTCTCAGGTTTTCTCATTTATTCTTATAATTTCACATTTTTTCTCAGTTCTCTCATTATTTTATCAGTTCTCAGTTTTTCTCATTGTTCCTCATTTTTTCTAATTTTTTTCCCCAGTTTTTCTCATTTTTTATCAGTTCTCCCTTTTGCTGATTTTTTCTCTGTTTTTAGCATTTATTCTCATCTTTTACATTTTTCCTCAGTTTTTCTCAGTTTTTCTAATTTTTCCTCATTTTTTCTAATTTTTCTCAGTTTTTGTCATTTGTTTTTCTGTTTTTCTCAGTTTTTCTGTTCGTGTCCTTTGTTCTGTTTTGCTCATTTGTTTGCAGTTTTTCTCAGATGTTCTCATTTTTTTTTTCAATTTTTCTCATTTTGTCTAATTTCTTCACTTTTTTCTCAGTTTTTCAGTTTTTCTCATTTTTTCTCATTGTTTCATTATTTCTCAATGCTCAGATTTTCTCGTTTTTTCTCATTTTTTCTCATTTTTTCTCATTTCTTCACATTTTTTGTCAGTTTTTCAGTTTTTCGCAATTTTTCTCAGTTTTTTCTTGATTTTCAATTTTTCTTAGTTGTTTTCGTTGTTTTTCTCAGATTTCTCTGTTTTTCTCAATTTTTCTCAGTTTTGCACATCTGTTTTTTCCAATTTTTCTGTTTTTCTCATTTGTTCCCAGTTTTTCTCATTTGTTCGCAGTTTTTCCTCATTTTTTCACATTTTTTTCTCAGTTTTTCTCGTTTTTCTCAGTTTTTCTCAGTTTTTCTCATTTTTTCTCATTTTTTCTCATTTTTTTCTCCATTTTGCGCAATTTTTCTCTTTTTGTCTTATTTTTTGTCATTTTTTTCTCAGTTTTTCACATTTTTCTCAGTTTTTCGCAATTTTTCTCTCTCATTTTTTCTCATTTTTTCTCATTTACTCTCTGTTTTTCCTATTTTTTCTGTTTTTCTCAGTTTTTCTCATTTGTTTTATCCAATTTTTCTGTTTTTCTCATTTGTTCCCAGTTTTTCTCATTTGTTCGCAATTTTTCTCATTGTTTCGCAGTTTTTCTATTTTTTCTCATTTTTTTCTCAGTTTTCGCAATTTTTCTCTTTTCTTATTTTTTGACATTTTTCTCCGTTTTTCACATTTTTCTCAGTTTTTCGCAATTTTTCTCTATGTGTCTCATTTTTTCCCAGTTTTGCTCAGTTTTTGTCAGTTTTTCTCATTTTTTCTCTTTTCGTCTCATTTTTTCAGATTTTTTTCTCAGTTTTTCACATTTTTCTCAGTTTTTCTCATTTTTTTCTCAGTTTTTCTCATTTGATTTTCTGTTTCTCTCAGTTTTTCTGTTCTTTTCATTTGTTCTGTTTTGCTCATTTGTTTGCAGTTTTTCTCAGATGTTCTCATTTTTTCTCAGGTTTTCTCATTTAATATTATTTTTTCACATTTTTTTTCAGTTCTCAGTTTTTCACAATTTTTCTCATTTTGTCTCATTTTTTCAAATTTTTTCTGTTTTTCTCATTTTTCTCATTTTTTTAGCAGTTTTCGCAATTTTTCTCTTTTTGTCTGATTTTTTGACATCTTTTCTCAGTTTTTGACATTTTTCTCCGTTTTTCGCAATTTTTCTCTTTGTGTCTTATTTTTTCTCAGTTTTTGACATTTTTCTCCGTTTTTCGCAATTTTTCTCTGTGTCTTATTTTTTCTCAGTTTTTCTCATTTACTCTCTGTTTTTCCCATTTTTTCTCTGTTTTTCTCAGTTTTTCTCATTTGATTTTCTGTTTCTCCCAGTTTTTCTGTTCTTTTCATTTGTTCTGTTTTGCTCAGTTGTTTGCAGTTTTTCTCAGATGTTCTCATTTTTTCTCAGGTTTTCTCATTTATTCTTATTTTTTCACATTTTTTCTCAGTTCTCAGTTTTTCGCAATTTTTCTCATTTTGTCTCATTTTTTCACATTTTTTCTGTTTTTCTCATTTCTCTCATTTTTTTTTAATCCGTTTTTCTCAGTTTTTCTCATTTTTCCTCATTTTTTCTAATTTTTTTCTCAGTTTTTCTCATTTTTTGTCAGTTTTTCTCATTTTTTCTCTTTTTGTCTCATTTTTTCACATTTCTTTCTCATTTTTTCACATTTTTCTCAGTTTTTCTCATTTTTTCTCATTTTTTCTCATTTGTTTCTCCATTTTTCGCAATTTTTCTCCTTTTTTTCTTATTTTTTGACATTTTTTCTCAGTTTTTCACATTTTTCTCAGTTTTTCGCAATTTTTCTCTGTGTCTCATTTTGTCCCAGTTTTGCTCAGTTTTTGTCAGTTTTTCTCATTTTTTCTCTTTTCGTCTCATTTTTTCAGATTTTTTTCTCAGTTTTTCACATTTTTCTCAGTTTTTCTCATTTTTTCTCATTTTTTCTCATTTTTTTCTCAGTTTTTCTCATTTGATTTTCTGTTTCTCTCAGTTTTTCTGTTCTTTTCATTTGTTCTGTTTTGCTCATTTATTTGCAGTTTTTCTCAGATGTTCTCATTTTTTCTCAGGTTTTCTCTTTTATTCTCATTTTTTCACATTTTTTTTCAGTTCTCAGTCAGTTTTCACAATTTTTCTCATTTTGTCTCCTTTTTTAAAATTTTTTCTGTTTTTCTCATTTCTCTCATTTTTTTATCAGTTCTCAGTTTTTCTCATTTTTCCTCATTTTTTCGAATTTTTTTCTCAGTTTTTCTAATTTTTTATCAGTTCTCCCTTTTGCTGATTTTTTCTCTGTTTTTAGCATTTATTCTCATCTTTTACATTTTTTCTCAGTTTTTCTCAGTTTTTCTAATTTTTTTCATTTTTGTTTTCACATTATTTCTCAGTTTTTATCATTTTCTCTCATTTTTTATCAGTGTTTCTCATTTTGTCTCATATTTCATCAGTTTTTCTCAGTTTTTCTAATTTTTCCTCATTTTTTCTAATTTTTCTCAGTTTTTGTCATTTGTTTTTCTGTTTTTCTCAGTTTTTCTGTTCTTGTCCTTTGTTCTGTTTTGCTCATTTGTTTGCAGTTTTTCTCAGATGTTCTCATTTTTTTTTCTCAATTTTTCTCATTTTGTCTAATTTCTTCACTTTTTTCTCAGTTTTTCAGTTTTTCTCATTTTTTCTCATTTTTTCATTTTTTCTCAATGCTCAGATTTTCTCGTTTTTTCTTATTTTTTCTCATTTTTTCTCATTTCTTCACATTTTTTGTCAGTTTTTCAGTTTTTCCCAATTTTTCTCAGTTTTTTCTTGTTTTTCAATTGTTCTTAGTTGTTTTCGTTGTTTTTCTCAGATTTCTCTGTTTTTCTCAATTTTCTCAGTTTTGCACATTTGTTTTTTCCAATTTTTCTGTTTTTCTCATTTGTTCCCAGTTTTTCTCATTTGTTCGCAGTTTTTCTCATTTTTTCCAATTTTTTCTCATTTTTTTCTCCATTTTTCGCAATTTTTCTCTTTTTGTCTTATTTTTTGACATCTTTTCTCAGTTTTTGACATTTTTCTCCTTTTTTCGCAATTTTTCTCTTTGTGTCTCATTTTTTCTCAGTTTTTCTCATTTACTCTCTGTTTTTCCCATTTTTTCTCTGTTTTTCTCAGTATTTCTCATTTGATTTTCTGTTCTTTTCATTTGTTCTGTTTTGCTCATTTGTTTGCAGTTTTTCTCAGGTTCTCATTTTTTCTCAGGTTTTCTCATTTATTCTTATTTTTTCACATTTTTTCTCAGTTCTCAGTTTTTCACAATTTTTCTCATTTTGTCTCATTTTTTCACATTTTTCTGTTTTTCTCATTTCTCTCATTTTTTTATCAGTTTTTCTCATTTTTTCTCATTTTTCCTCATTTTTTCTCATTTTTTTCTCAGTTTTTCTCATTTTTTGTCAGTTTTTCTCATTTTTTCTCTTTTTGTCTCATTTTTTCACATTTGTTTCTCATTTTTTCACATTTTTCTCAGTTTTTCTCATTTTTTATCAGTTCTCCCTTTTGCTGATTTTTTCTCTGTTTTTAGCATTTATTCTCTTCTTTAACATTTTTTCTCAGTTTGATCAGTTTTTTCTAATTTTTTTCATTTTTGTTTTCACATTTTTTCTCAGTTTTTATCATTTTCTCTCATTTTTTATCAGTGTTTCTCATTTTGTCTCATATTTCATCAGTTTTTATTAGTTTTTCTCAGTTTTTCTAATTTTTCCTCATTTTTTCTAATTTTTCTCAGTTTTTGTCATTTGTTTTTCTGTTTTTCTCAGTTTTTCTGATCTTGTCCTTTGTTTTGCTCAAATTTTTTGCAGTTTTTCTCATTTTTTCACATTTTTTTCTCAGTTTTTATCATTTTTCTCAGTTTTTCTCATTTGTTCTCATTTTTTCTCATTTTTTTCTCCATTTTTCGCAATTTTTCTCTTTTTGTCTTATTTTTAGTCATTTTTTTCAGTTTTTCACATTTTTCTCAGTTTTTCGCAATTTTTCTCTCTTTGTCTCATTTTTTCTCATTTTTTCTCATTTACTGTCTGTTTTTCCCATTTTTTCTCTGTTTTTCTCAGTTTTTCTCATTTGTTTTATCCAATTTTTCTGTTTTTTTCATTTGTTCCCAGTTTTTCTCATTTGTTCGCAATTTTTCTCATTTTTTCGCAGTTTACTCATTTTTTCTCATTTTTTTCTCAGTTTTCGCAATTTTTCTCTTTTTGTCTTATTTTTTGACATTTTTTCTCAGTTTTGGACATTTTTCTCCGTTTTTCGCGATTTTTCTCTATGTGTCTCATTTTTTCACAGTTTTTCTCGTTTACTCTCTGTTTTTCCCATTTTTTTCTCTGTTTTTTTCAGTTTTTCTCATTTGATTTTCTGTTTCTCTCAGTTTTTCTGTTCTTTTCATTTGTTCTCTTTTGCTCATTTGTTTGCAGTTTTTCTCAGATGTTCTCATTTTTTCTCATTTTTTCTCATTTTTTCCTCCATTTTTCGCAATTTTTCTCTTTTTGTCTTATTTTTTGTCATTTTTTTCAGTTTTTCACATTTTTCTCAGTTTTTCGCAATTTTTCTCTGTCTCATTTTTTCTCAGTTTTTCCCGTTTACTCTCTGTTTTTCCCATTTTTTCTCTGTTTTTCTCAGTTTTTCTCATTTGTTTTATCCAATTTTTCTGTTTTTCTCATTTGTTCCCAGTTTTTCTCATTTGTTTGCAATTTTTCTCATTTTTTCGCAGCTTCTCTCATTTTTTCTCATTTTTTTTATCAGTTTTCGCAATTTTTCTCTTTTTGTCTTATTTTTTGACATTTTTTCTCAGTTTTTCTCATTTTTTATCAGTTCTCCCTTTTGCTGAATTTTTCTCTGTTTTTAGCATTTATTCTCTTCTTTAACATTTTTTCTCAGTTTTTCTCAGTTTTTCTAATTTTTTTCATTTTTGCTTTCACATTTTTTCTCAGTTTTTATCATTTTCTCTCATTTTTTATCAGTTTTTCTCATTTGTTTTTCTGTTTCTCTCAGTTTTTCTGTTCTTTTCATTTGTTCTGTTTTGCTCATTTGTTTGCAGTTTTTCTCAGATATTCTCATTTTTTCTCAGGTTTTCTCATTTATTCTAATTTTTTCACATTTTTTCTCAGTTCTCAGGTTTTCACAATTTTTCTCATTTTGTCTCATTTTTTCACATTTTTTCTGTTTTTCTCATTTCTCTCATTTTTTTATCAGTTGTTCTCAGTTTTTCTCATTTTTCCTCATTTTTTCTAATTTTTTTCTCATTTTTTCTCATTTTTTATCAGTTCTCCCTTTTGCTGATTTTTTCTCTGTTTTTAGTATTTATTCTCTTCTTTAACATTTTTTCTCTGTTTTTCTCAGTTTTTCTCATTTGATTTTCTGTTTCTCTCAGTTTTTCTGTTCTTTTCATTTGTTCTCTTTTGATCATTTGTTTGCAGTTTTTCTCAGATGTTCTCATTTTTTCTCATTTTTCTCATTTTTTCCTCCGTTTTTCGCAATTTTTCTCTTTTTGTCTTATTTTTTGTCATTTTTTTCTCAGTTTTTCACATTTTTCTCAGTTTTTCGCAATTTTTCTCTGTCTCATTTTTTCTCAGTTTTTCCCGTTTACTCTCTGTTTCTCCCATTTTTTCTCTGTTTTTCTCAGTTTTTCTCATTTGTTTTCTCCAATTTTTCTGTTTTTCTCATTTGTTCCCAGTTTTTCTCATTTGTTTGCAATTTTTCTCATTTTTTCGCAGTTTTTCTCATTTTTCTCATTTTTTTTATCAGTTTTCGCAATTTTTCTCTTTTTGTCTTATTTTTTGATATTTTTTCTCAGTTTTTGACATTTTTCTCCGTTTTTCGCAATTTTTCTCTATGTGTCTCATTTTTCTCAGTTTTTCTCGTTTACTCTCTGTTTTTCCCATTTATTCTCTGTTTTTCTCAGTTTTTCTGTTCTTTTCATTTGTTCTGTTTTGCTCATTTGGTTGCAGTTTTTCTCAGATGTTCTCATTTTTTCTCAGGTTTTCTCATTTATTCTTATTTTTTCACATTTTTTCTCAGTTCTCAGTTTTTCACAATTTTTCTCATTTTGTCTCATTTTTTCACATTTTTTCTGTTTTTCTCATTTCTCTCATTTTTTTATCAGTTTTTCTCAGTTTTTCTCATTTTTCCTCATTTTTTCTAATTTTTTTCTCAGTTTTTCTCATTTTTTCTCTTTTTGTCTCATTTTTTCACATTTGTTTCTCATTTTTTCACATTTTTCTCAGTTTTTCTCATTTTTTCTCATTTTTTTCTCCATTTTTCGCAATTTTTCTCTTTTTGGCTTATGTTTTGAAATTTTTTCTCATTTTTTTACATTTTTCTCAGTTTTTCGCAATTTTTCTCTCTTTGTGTCATTTTTTCTCATTTACTCTCTGTTTTTCTCATTGTTTCTCAATTTTTCTTATATTTTCCCTGTTTTTTCTTGTTTTTCATTTTTTCTTAGATTTTTTCGTTCTTTTTATCAGTTTTTCGTTGTTTTTCTCAGATTTTTTCAGTTTTTCTCATTTGTGTTCTTCAGTTGTTCTCATTTGTTTTGCTCAGTTTTTCACATCTGTTTTTCTCAGTTTTTCACATTTGTTTTTCTCTGTTTTTCTCAGTTTTTCTCATTTGTTTTA
>NW_027253368.1:0-16084 GCF_044704955.1 Pristiophorus japonicus
CACCTCACCTCGTGCTCCGACCTCCGCGGACACAGGGAGTCCAGCTCGTCAAAGAAGATGACGCAGGGGGAAGAGTTCCTCGCTCGCTGGAAAACCTGTCTCACGGCACGCTCGCTCTCACCCACATACTGCAATTCAAACAGGCTCCGGTCAGTCAGCAGAGACCACGCGCGGGGCGGGGGGGGGGGGGGGGGGAAAGAGGGGGCTGGGACGGGGGGGGGAGGGGGCTGGGATGGGAGTGGGGAGGGGGCTGGGACGGGAGTGGGGAGGGGCTGAGGCAGGAGGGTGGAGGGGCTGAGACGGGGAGGGGCTGAGATGGGAGGGGGAGGGGCTGAGACGGGAGAGGGAGGGGCTGAGACGGGAGGGGGAGGGGCTGAGACGGGAGGGGGAGGGGCTGAGACGGAGGGGCTGAGGCGGGAGAGGCTGAGACGGGAGGGGCTGAGGCGGGAGGGTGAGGGGCTGAGCCGGGAGGGTGAGGGGCTGAGCCGGGAGGGGGAGGGGCTGAGCCGGGAGGGGGAGGGGCTGAGCCGGGAGAGGGAGGGGCTGAGATGGGAGGGGGAGGGGCTGAGCCGGGAGGGGGAGGGGCTGAGCCGGAAGAGGGAGGGGCTGAGACGGGAGAGGGGGGCATGTGGACCATCGTGGGCCATGTCTCAGTTACTGTGCCAAGCCGGTGGGTTATTTGGGACAGACAGTGACCGTGTCAGTCCGAGACTCACCATGTTTAACAGCTCTGGGCCTTTCACAGAGATGAAGTTCAGTCCGGACTCATTCGCTACAGCCTGAAGACAAACAATACGAGCAAATTGGTCAGAAGAATAGGGAGGTCACTTATTACTTGGAGGGTGCGAGTCTGGGTGGGGTAGATGAAGAAAGGGATCTCGGAGTACAAATACACACATCACTAAACATTGCAACACAGGTTAGCAAGGCCATAAAAAAACAAACCAAGCACTGGGGTTCATTGCTATGGAATTGAGAAGTAGAAAAGTTATACTAAACCTGTATCGAACCTTGGTTTAGACCACACTTGAAGTACTGCGTACAGTTCTGGTCGCCATATTATAAAAAGGATATAGAGGCACTGGAGAGGGTACAGAGAAGATTTACAGGGCTGATACCAGAAATGCGAGGGTATACTTATCAGGAAAGGACGAACAGGCTGGGTGTCTTTTCTCTTGGGTGGGGAAAAAAGGCTGAGTTGTGACCTAATAGAGGTCTTTAAAATGATGAAAGGTTTTGATGGAGTGGATAGAGAGAATGTTTCCACTTGTGGGGAAGAGCATAACTAGAGGCCATCAATATAAGATAGTCACCAAGAAATCAATAGGGAATTCAGAAGAAACTTCTTTACCCAGAGAGCGGTGAGAATGTGGAACTCACTGCCACAGGGAGGGGTTGAAGCGAATAGTATCGATGCATTTAAGGGGGGGGGGGTAGAGGGGAGGAGTTTAGACAAGCATGTGAGGGAGAGGGAGTGGAGGGTTAAGCTGATAGATTTAGATGAGAAGGCTTGAGTGGATTATAAACACCGGCATGGACTGGTTGGGCCGAATGGCCTGTTTCTGGGCCGTATCCAATGTTACTCAGTGCTCTGACCTCTACCTGCCCGTTATTCACTTTCATACTTTCTACGCAAGATTTTCCAAGTTAACTGAACCATTGGAAAACCAGAGCAAGTAATATGAATGGGGAGAGGGGTTGGGAGATTTTACAGCTAAGTTGGAGTTGGTATAAAGCAAATCTCTACCTTCAGCCAGCACCACCTGCTGGTGGTAGGAGGAACAGCAGAAACATAGGCCCAGGAGGCCATTTAACCTCTTGAGCCATTCAATGCGATTTTTTTTTATTAGTTCATGGAATGTGGGCAACATTTATTGCCCTTGAGAAGGTGGTGGTGAGTCGCCTTCTTGAACCGCTGTAGTCTGTGTGGTGAAGGTGCTCCCACAGTGCTGTTAGGGAGGGAGTTCCAGGATTGTGACCCAGCGACGATGGAGGAACGGCCGATATATTTCCAAGTCAGGATGGTGTGTGACTTGGAGGGGAACTTGAAGATGGTGGTGTTCCCATGCACCTGCTGCCCTTGTCCTTCTAGGTGGTAGAGGTCGCAGGTTTGGGAGGTGCTGCCGAAGGAGCCTTGGCGAGTTGCTGTAGTGCATCTTGTAGATGGTGCACACTGCAGCCAGGGGGCGCCGGTGGTGGAGGGAGTGAGTGTTGAAGGTGGGGGATGGGCTGCTTTGTCCTGGATGGTGTCGAGCTTCTCGAGTGTTGTTGGAGCTGCACTCATCCAGGCAAGTGGAGAGTATTCCATCACACTCCTAACTTGTGTCTTGTAGATGGTGGAAAGGCTTTGGGGAGTCAGGAGGTGAGACACTTGTTACAGAATACCCAGCCTCTGACCTCTCTTGTAGCCACAGTTAAGTTTCTGGTCAATGGTGACCCCCAGGGTGTTGATGGTGGGGGATTCGGCGATGGGAATGCTGTTGAGTGTCAAGGGGCGGTAGTTAGACTCTCACTTTCAGATGCTAACCACTTGGTGCATAAAGTGTTTTCCCTTACGTCGCCTTTGGTTCTGCCAATTACCTTAAATCTGTGTCCTCTGGTTCTTGACCCTCTGCCAATGGGAACAGTTTCTCTCTATCTACTCTGTCCAGACCCCTCATGATTTTGAACACCTCTATCAAATCTCCTTTCAATCTTCCCTGCTCAAGGAAAACAACCCCAGCTTCTCCAGTCTATCCATGTAACTGAAATCCCTCATCCCTGGAATCATTCTCGCAAATCTTTTCTACACCCTCTCTCAGGCCTTCACAATCTTCCTAAAGTGTGGTGCCCAGAATTGGACACAATACTCCAGTTGAGGCCGAACCAGTGTTTGAAACAGGTGCATCATAACTTCCTTGTTCTTGTACTCTGTGCCTCTATTTATGAAGCCCAGGATCCCCTATGCTTTCTTAACTGCTTTCTCAACCTGCCCTGCCACCTTCAACAATTTGTGCACATATATCCCCAGGTCACTCTGTTCATGCACCCCCTTTAGAATTGTACCCTTGTTTATATTGCCTCTCCTTGTTCTTCCTACCAAAATGTCTCACTTTGCACTTTTCTGCGTTAAATTTCTTTGCCACGTGTCCGCCCATTTCACCAGCCTGTCTGTGTCTTCAAGTCTATCACCATCCTCCTCACTGTTCACTGTACTTCCAAGTTTTGAAATGATGCCTTGCACCCCCACATCCAAGTCATTATCTGAGAAGTTGTGAATGGAACTGAACACTGCAGTCATCAGCGAACATCCCCACTTCTGACCGTGTGATGGAAGGAAGGTCATTGATGAAGCTGCTGAAGATGGCTCGGCCTAGGACACTGCCCTGAGGAACTCCGACAGCAATGTCCTGGGCTACAACCGTCTTCCTTTGTGCCAGGTATGACTCCAGCCAGTGGTGAGTTTTCCCCATTGACTTCGGTTTTACTCTGGCTCCTTGATGCCACACTCGGTCGAATGCTGCCTTGATGTCGAGGGCAGTCACTCTCACCTCACCTCTGGAATTCAGCTCTTTTGTCCATGTTTGGACCAAGGCTGTAATGAGGTCTGGAGCAGAGTGGTCCTGACGGAACCCAAACTGAGCATCAGTGAGCAGGTTATTGCTGAGTAAGTGCCGCTTGATAGCACTGCTGACAATACCTTCCATCACTTTGCTGATGATTGAGAATAGACTGATGGGGCGGTCATTGGCCGGATTAGATTTGTGCTGATTTTTGCAGACAGGATATACCTGGGCTGTTTTCCACATTGTCAGGTAGATGCCAGTGTTGTAGCTGTACTGGAAAAGCTTAGCTAGAGGCCCAGCTAGTTCTGGAGCACAAGTTTTCAGCACGACAGCCGTGATGTTGTTGGGGCCCATAGCCTTTGCTATATCCAGTGCGCTCAGCTGCTTCTTGATATCGAATTGGCTGAAGACTGGATTCTGTGATGGTGTAGACCCTCAGGGAGGTCGATATGGATCGTTCACTCAGTACCTCTGGCTGAAGATGGTTGTAAACGCTTCAGCCTTGTCACGTGCTGGGCCCCACCATCATTGAGGATGGGGATATTCATGGAGCCTCCTCCTCCCGTTAGTTGTTTAACTGTCCAGCACCATTCACTACTGGATGTGGCAGGACTGCAGAGTTTTGGTAATCAGCAGGAGGTTTCGTTGTCCATGCTTGACCTGAAGCCATGAGACTTCATGAGGTCTGGAGTCAACGTTGAGGACTCCCAGGGCCATTCTCTCCCTACTGTATACCACTGTGCTGCCACCTCGGGTGGGTCTGTCATAAGAACATAAGAGTAAACCACCTGGCCCCTCGAGCCTGCTCCGCCATTTAATATCATGGCTAATCTGATCATGGACCCAGCTCCACTTCCCTGCCCGCTCCCCATAACCCCTTGTTCCCTTATCGCTGAAAAATCTGTCTATCTCCGCCTTAAATATATTCAATGACCCAGAGAATTCCACAGATTTACAACCCTCAGACAAGAAATTCCTCCTCATCTCAGTTTTAAATGGGTGGACCCTTGTTCTGAGACTATGCTCCCTAGTTCTAGATTCCCCCACGAGGGGAAACATCCTCTCTGCATCTACCCTGTCAAGCCCTCTCATTATCTTATATGTTTCAATAAGATCATCTCTCATTCTTCTAAACTCCAATGAGTACAGGCCCAACCTACTCAACCTTTCTTCATAAGTCAAACCCCTCATCTCCAGAATCAACCTAGTGAACCTTCTCTGAACAGTCTCCAATGCAAGTATATCCTTCCTTAAATAGAGACCAAAACTGTACGCAGTACTCCAGCTGTGGCCTCACCAATACCCTGTACAGATGCAGCAGGACTTCTCTGCTTTTATACTCTCTCCCCCTTGCAATAAAGGCCAACATTCCATTTACCTTCCTGATTACTTGCTGTACCTGCATACTAACTTCTTGTGTTTCATGCACAAGGGCCCCAAGGTCCCTCTGTACTGCAGCATTTTGTAATCTCTCTTCATTTAAATAATAATTTGCTGTTTTATTTTTCCTACCAAAATGCATGACCTCAACACTTTCCCAAATTATACTCCATCTGCCAAATTTTTGCCCACCCACTTAGCCTGTCTATATCCCTTTGCAGATTATTTGTGTCCTCACACATTGCTTTTCCTCCCATCTTTGTATCATCAGCAAACTTGGTTACGTTATACTCAGTTCCTGCATCCAAGTCATTAATATAGATTGTAAATAGTTGGGGTCCCAGCACTCATCCCTGCGACACCTCACTAGTTATGATTGCTAACCAGAAAATGACCCATTTATCCCGACTCTCTGTTTTCTGTTAGTTAGCCAATCCTCTATCCATGCTAATATATCACCCCCAACCCCGTGAACTTTTATCTTGTGCAGTAACCTTTTATGTGCCACCTTATCGAATGCCCTCGGGAAGTCCAAATACACCACATCCACTGGTTCCCCTTTATCCACCCTGCTCATTACAACCTCAAAGCACTCCAGCAAATTTGTCAAACATGATTTCCCCTTTCATAAAACCATGCTGACTCTGCTTGATTGAATTTTGCTTTTCCAAATGTCCTGCTACTGCTTCCTTAATAATAGACTCCAGCAATTATCCCAACGACAGATGTTAGGCTAACTAGTCTATAGTTTCCTGCTTTCTGTCAGCCTCCTTTCTTAAATACGGTGTAACATTTGCGATTTTCCAATCCACTGGCACCTCCCCAGGAAGATCGATTAAAAGCAGGCAAGAGAAATGGTGTTGCAGGTTGGTACAACTCTTGGACTGCGTGCTGTGTCTCATGATGTTGCCTGGGCTTCCTGCTGCTTAACCCAAGATAACATAGAAACATAGAAAATAGGTGCAGAAGTAGGCCATTCGGCCCTTCGAGGTTGCATCGCCATTCAATGAGTTCATAGCTGAACATGCAACTTCAGTACCCCATTCCTGCTTTCTCACCATACCCCTTGATTCCCCTAGTAGTAAGGACTACTTCTAACTCCTTTTTGAATATATTTAGTGAATTGGCCTCAACAACTTTCTGTGGTAGAGAATTCCACAGGTTCACCACTCTCTGGGTGAAGAAGTTTCTCCTCATCTCGGTCCTAAATGGCTTACCCCTTATCCTTAGACTGTGACCCCTGGTTCTGGACTTCCCCAACATTGGGAACATTCTTCCTGCATCTAACCTGTCTAAACCCGTCAGAATTTTAAACGTTTCTATGAGGTCCCCTCTCATTCTTCTGAACTCCAGTGAATACAAGCTCAGTTGATCCAGTCTTTCTTGATATGTCAGTCCCGCCATCCCGGGAATCAGTCTGGTGAACCTTCGCTCCACTCCCTCAATAGCAAGAATGTCCTTCCCCAAGTTAGGAGACCAAAACTGTACACAATACTCCAGGTGTGGCCTCATCAAGGCCCTGTACAACTGTAGTAACACCTCCCTGCCCCTGTACTCAAATCCCCTCGCTATGAAGGCCAACATGCCATTTGCTTTCTTAACCGCCTGCTGTACCTGCATGCCAACCTTCAATGACTGATGTACCATGACACCCAGGTCTCGTTGCACCTCCCCTTTTCCTAATCTGTCATCATTCAGATAATAGTCTGTCTCTCTGTTTTTACCACCAAAGTGGATAACCTCACATTTATCCACATTATACTTCATCTGCCATGCATTTGCCCACTCACCTAACTGATCCAAGTCACTCTGCAGCCTCATAGCATCCTCCTCGCAGCTCACACTGCCACCCAACTTAGTGTCATCCGCAAATTTGGAGATACTACATTTAATCCCCTCGTCTAAATTATTAATGTACAATGTAAACAGCTGGGGCCCCAGCACAGAACCTTGCGGTACCCCACTAGTCACTGCCTGCCATTCTGAAAAGTACCCAGTTACTCCTACTCTTTGCTTCCTGTCTGCCAACCAGTTCTCAATCCACGTCAGCACACTACCCCCAATCCCATGTGCTTTAACTTTGCACATTAATCTCTTGTGTGGGACCTTGTCGAAAGCCTTCTGAAAGTCCAAATACACCACATCAACTGGTTCTCCCTTGTCCACTCTACTGGAAACATCCTCAAAAAATTCCTGAAGATTTGTCAAGCATGATTTCCCTTTCACAAATCCATGCTGACTTGGACCTATCATGTCACCTCTTTCCAAATGCGCTGCTATGACATCCTTAATAATTGATTCCATCATTTTACCCACTACCGATGTCAGGCTGACCGGTCTATAATTCCCTGTTTTCTCTCTCCCTCCTTTTTTAAAAAGTGGGGTTACATTGGCTACCCTCCACTCCATAGGAACTGATCCAGAGTCTATGGAATGTTGGAAAATGACTGTCAATGCATCCGCTATTTCCAAGGCCACCTCCTTAAGTACTCTGGGATGCAGACCATCAGGCCCTGGGGATTTATCGGCCTTCAATCCCATCAATTTCCCCAACACAATTTCCCGACTAATAAGGATTTCCCTCAGTTCCTCCTTCTTACTAGACCCTCTGACCCCTTTTATATCCAGAAGGTTGTTTGTGTCCTCCTTAGTGAATACCGAACCAAAGTACTTGTTCAATTGGTCTGCCATTTCTTTGTTCCCCGTTATGACTTCCCCTGATTCTGACTGTAGGGGACCTACATTTGTCTTTACTATCCTTTTTCTCTTTACATATCTATAGAAGCTTTTGCAGTCCGTCTTAATGTTCCCTGCAAGCTTCCTCTCGTACTCTATTTTCCCTGCCCTAATCAAACCCTTTGTCCTCCTCTGCTAGGTTCTAAATTTCTCCCAGTCCCCGGGTTCGCTGCTATTTCTAGCCAATTTGTATGCCACTTCCTTGGCTTTAATACTATCCCTGATTTCCCTTGATAGCCACGGTTGAGCCACCTTCCCTTTTTTATTTTTACGCCAGACAGGGATGTACAATTGTTGTAGTTCATCCATGCGGTCTCTAAATGTCTGCCATTGCCCATCCACTGTCAACTCCTTAAGTATCATTCGCCAATCTATCCTAGCCAATTCACGCCTCATACCTTCAAAGTTACCCTTCTTGAAGTTCTAGACCATGGTCTCTGAATTAACTGTTTCATTCTCCATCCTAATGTAGAATTCCAGCATATTATGGTCACTCTTCCCCAAGGGGCCTCGCACAACGAGATTGCTAATTAATCCTCTCTCATTACACAACACCCAGTCTAAGATGGCCTCCCCTAGTTGGTTCCTCGACATATTGGTTTAGAAAACCATCCCTTACGTACTCCAGGAAATCCTCCTCCAACGTATTGCTACCAGTTTATATGCATATTAAAGTCACCCATGATAACTGCTGCACCTTTATTGCACACACCCCTAATTTCCTGTTTGATGCCCTCCCCAACATCACTACTAGTGTTTGAAGGTCTGAACACAACTTCCACTAACGTTTTTTGCCCTTTGGTGTTCTGCAGCTCTACCCATATAGATTCCACATCATCCAAGCTAATGTCCTTCCTAACTATTGCATTAATCTCCTATTTAACCAGAAATGCTACCCCACCTCCTTTTCCTTTTATTCTATCCTTCCTGAATGTTGAATTTCCTGAATGTTGAGTTCCCAGCCCTGATCATCCTGGAGCCACGTCTCCGTAATCCCAATCACATCATATTTGTTAACATCTATTTGCACAGTTAATTCATCCACTTTATTACGGATACTCCTTGCATTAAGACACAAAGCCTTCATGCTTGTCTTTTTAACACACCTTGTCCCTTTAGAATTTTGCTGTAATGTTGCCCTTTTTGTTTTTTGCCTTGGGATTCTCTGCCCTCCACTTTTACTATTCTCCTTTCTATCTGTCCGAGCTGTCCTGCCATGACTTAACCCTTAGATACACTTAAGTTGGCAACAACAGTGCTAAAGGTTACTTACTGATAAAGAAAGAAAAATAAGTTACTTACCAATCACCAGCCAATCACTTACCCCCTTGGCTGTGACGTCACCTTTCGATTTCTTTCGACTGCTTTTTTGCCTTCTCCCTGTAGCTGCACAAGCTCCGCCTTTTTATAGGCCTCTCCACGCTCCTCCCGAGCCTCTCCATGCACCTGGAGCTCCCGAACCTCTCCGACGACTTGGGCCTTTTTATAGGCCTCTGCAAGCACCTGGAACCGAGATCTGTAAAGGGAACACTGCTTGCTTGCTGCAGTGGACGTTTGATTTTCGTCACCGCAGTCTGTCTGACCCTGTGGGAGTCCTGTACCCTAGGCTCTGTCACAGTTCTTACCAATCCCTTCACTTCTTCCAGCGATTCCTCGATAGCCGACTTCATCGAGCAGAAAGCAGGTTGGTTCTAAAGCCCTCAACTCCCATAACTGGGGACTCTTCGTGATCAGGAAGCATCAACCAGATGTGGGACTGGAGTCAGGTGCAGGCCAGAGGTTCCCTTCCCTGAGGAATATCTGGGAGCCAGTTGGGATTTTTTTACTACATTCTGCCAGCTTCCTTGGAGCCAACCCACAAACGACCAGATTTTATTGAATTTGATTTCACAAGCTGCCGCAGGAGGGATTTGAACCACTCACCTCTGTGGTTACAAGTCTGGGATCGCAACCACCAGATTAGTGTGGTCATGGGTAGGGGGCAGGGTTAACGGGGTCACAGGGCACTTACCTTGGCCAATAGCGTCTTCCCACAGCCCGGAGGTCCGGCCAATAGCACGCCGGCTGGGCTCGACAGCCCCAGTAGCTGGAAGTGCTGAGGGTGTCGGATCGGGGCCTGGAAAGAGAAAGGAATCGAAGCTGAGAGTCCAGGACGCAGCAGGTTAGAGCAACACCACAACACCGTACAGCCAGCCAGCCAGCCCCGGGCCATGGTCAGGGGACAGGTGGAGCAGCACAACCAGAAGAAAGAATTCACCAGAGATGCATTCAAGGGGAAGCTCGATAAACACGAGGGAGAAAGGATTAGATGCTGATAGCGTTAAAAAGACTTGTATTTCTGTAGCACCTTTCATGACCATCGCGCGTCTCAAAGCGCTTTACCGCCAATGAAGTACTTTCGGAGTGTCGTCACTGTTGTCATGTAGGAAATGCAGCAGCCAAATTGTGCACAGCAAGCTCCCACAGTGTGATAATGACCAGATAATCTGTTTGGTGATGTTGATTGAGGGATAAATATTGCCCAGGACATTGGGGATAACTCCCCTGTTCTTCTTTGAAATAGTGCCACGGGATTTTTTATGTCAACCCAAGAGAGCGGACGGGGCCTCGGTTTAACGTCTCATCCAAAAGATGTGGAAGGGTGGGAGGAGGCTCATGTGGGGCAGAAACAGCAGCACAGACCAGTTGGGCCGAATGGCCGGTTTCTGTGCTCTACATTCTGTGTAATCTTAAATATACAACTACCATATACAGATTAGTGAAGGCAAACTCCCAGCATGCTGCAATGTGGGCACCAGGTTTCAGGCATTAACAGAGGAAAAAGAGTGAGCGAGTGAGAACGAGTGTGAGCGAGTGAGCAAGAGAGTGAGCGAGTGTGAGAGAGTGAGAGTGTGTGAGTGTGTGAGTGTGTGAGTGTGTGAGTGTGTGAGTGTGAGAGAGTGAGAGTGAGAGTGAGAGTGAGAGTGAGAGTGAGAGTGAGAGTGTGAGTGTGAGAGAGTGAGAGTGAGAGCGCGAACGAGAGCAAGCGAACGAAAGCGAGCGAGGCGAATGAGTGAGCGAGCCAACGAAAGAGCGCGAGCCAGCGAGAGAACGCAAGAGTGAGCGAGAATGAGTGTGAGCGAGCGAGCAAGTGAGTGAGTATGAGTGAGAGTGTGAGAGAGCGAACGAGAGTGAGCGAACGAGAACGAGTGTGAGCGAGCGAGCGAGTGAGTGAGTATGAGTGAGAGTGTGAGAGAGCGAACGAGAGGCGAATGAGCGAGCGAGCCAGCCAAAGGGCGCGAGCCAGCGAGAGAACGCAAGAGTGAGTGAGAGTGATCGAGCGAGCGAGAGAGCTAGCTAGAGAGTGAGTGAGTGAGTGAGTGAGAGTGAGCGAGTGAGCGTGAGCGAGTGTAGGAGAGACTCAGCAGGTCAGGCAGTGTCTGTGGGGCGAGAAAGGCAGAGTCTGCTGCCAAGGCATCAACCTGCAACATTCCTGTGCTGACCTGCCCAGACCCCCAGCACTTCCTGTGTTTGTTGCGAAGGGTTAGGGCAGGCGACTGAAGGCAAGGTCTGAGGGGAGAGGGGGAGTCAAACAAAGGCTTGGGGGTTGGGTGAGGGACCTTGAGTGATGGGGCGGGGGGAGGGGGGAGTGTGTCCTTCTGGTGGAGGGAGGGGGGTCTTGAGTGATGGGTGGGGGAGGGTCTTGAGTGATGGATGGAGGGGGGGTCTCTCTGGTGGGGGGCCTTGAGCAATGGGGCCAGGGTAGGTTGGTGGATGGTGCAGCGGAGACACTAAATGATGTGTGGGGAAGGGATACGTACCAGAATGGCCATGGTAAGCTCCTCGCGGATTCCCTCCAGCGCTCCAATATCGGCCCACGTCACGTCTGGCACGGTGGCGAAGCCTTCCCGTTTGGCAGAGGGCTGTACTGCCGACACCGAGCTGGTGAAATCGGCCATCTCCATACACAGCTTCTGGAGCTCCTCCTCTGGAACAGGAGCCTGGTCCTTCAGCAGGGCCCGCAGCTTCCCAAATTCATCCTGAGAGCGGGAAACAACACCAGCTACCGGTTACAGAGACACCGAGGGAGGACATCACCGGGAGCAGCAGTCCGCCATTCGGGCCCTCCAGCCCGCTCCGACATTCAACAAGATCACGGCTGATCTCCCACCCCAACACCACAGTCCCACCCGATCCCCATATCCGCCATTCCCCGAGAGTCCAAAAATGTGTTTGATGGGACAGTGTCGAGGGAGCTTTACTCTGTATCTAACCCCCTGTACCTGCCCTGGGAGTGTTTGATGGGACAGTGTAGAGGGAGCTTTACCCTGTATCTAACCCCCTGTACCTGCCCTGGGAGTGTTTGATGGGACAGTGTAGAGGGAGCTTTACTCTGTATCTAACCCCCTGTACCTGCCCTGGGAGTGTTTGATGGGACAGTGTAGAGGGAGCTTTACTCTGTATCTAACCCCGTGCTGTACCTGCCCTGGGAGTGTTTGATGGGACAGTGTAGAGGGAGCTTTACTCTGTATCTAATCCCCTGTACCTGCCCTGGGAGTGTTTGATGGGACAGTGTAGAGGGAGCTTTACTCTGTATCTAACCCGTGCTGTACCTGCCCTGGGAGTGTTTGATGGGACAGTGTAGAGAGAGCTTTACTCTGTATCTAACCCGTGCTGTACCTGCCCTGGGAGTGTTTGATGGGACAGTGTAGAGAGAGCTTTACTCTGTATCTAACCCGTGCTGTACCTGCCCTGGGAGTGTTTGATGGGACAGTGTAGAGAGAGCTTTACTCTGTATCTAACCCGTGCTGTACCTGCCCTGGGAGTGTTTGATGGGACAGTGTAGAGAGAGCTTTACTCTGTATCTAACCCGTGCTGTACCTGCCCTGGGAGTGTTTGATGGGACAGTGTAGAGAGAGCTTTACTCTGTATCTAACCCGTGCTGTACCTGCCCTGGGAGTGTTTGATGGGACAGTGTAGAGGGAGCTTTACTCTGTATCTAACCCATGCTGTACCTGCCCTGGGAGTGTTTGATGGGACAGTGGAGAGGGAGCTTTACTCTGTATCTAACCCATGCTGTACCTGCCCTGGGAGTGTTTGATGGGACAGTGGAGAGGGAGCTTTACTCTGTATCTAACCCCCCTGTACCTGCCCTGGGAGTGTTTGATGGGACAGTGTAGAGGGAGCTTTACTCTGTATCTAACCCATGCTGTACCTGCCCTGGGAGTGTTTGATGGGACAGTGGAGAGGGAGCTTTACTCTGTATCTAACCCCCTGTACCTGCCCTGGGAGTGTTTGATGGGACAGTGTAGAGGGAGCTTTACTCTGTATCTAACCCCCTGTACCTGCCCTGGGAGTGTTTGATGGGACAGTGTAGAGGGAGCTTTACTCTGTATCTAACTCATGCTGTACCTGCCCTGGGAGTGTTTGATGGGACAGTGTAGAGGGAGCTTTACTCTGTATCTAACCCCCTGTACCTGCCCTGGGAGTGTTTGATGGGGACAGTGTAGAGGGAGCTTTAGCCTCTATCTAACCCCGTGCTGTACCTGCCCTGGGAGTGTTTGATGGGACAGTGTAGAGGGAGCTTTACTCTGTATCTAACCCCCTGTACCTGCCCTGGGAGTGTTTGATGGGACAGTGTAGAGGGAGCTTTACTCTGTATCTAACCCCGTGCTGTACCTGACCTGGGAGTGTTGATGGGACAGTGGAGAGGGAGCTTTACTCTGTATCTAACCCCCTGTACCTGCCCTGGGTGTGTTTGATGGGACAGTGGAGAGGGAGCTTTACTCTATCTAACCCGCCGCCTCACCAGGGCAGACTCCTGCGGCGGCTCCACACTGTGGTCTCCCTCTCCCTCGGCCGTTCTCCCGCACACATTCCCCTCCGGTCGCTGGATCAGGATGCGGTTAACAGTGGTCATCGCGGCCTCACGGCAGAGCGCCACCAGGTCGGCGCCAACATAACCCGGAGTCAGGCGGGCGAGCTGGGGAAAGTCGAACGCTTCCGGCAATTTCAGTTTCCGGCACAGAGTCCGCAGAATCCTGACAGGAATCGGGAAAGCGGAGATTATCAGACGGTTACAGGGGAACTTGCGGGTGTGCCCGCGGACTGTTCAATTCTCGACAAGCGGAAAGGACACTCGCCAAATATCTAATCTCCCCATACACCCCACCCTCCCTCCCTCTCCTCCCCTGTACCCACCCTCCCTCCCTACCCTCTCCTCCCCTGCACCCACCCACCCTCCCTCCCTCCCTATCCTCTCCTCTCCTACAACCACCCTCCCTATCCTCTCCTCTCCTACAACCCACCCTCCCTCCCTACCCTCTCTCCCCTGCACCCACCCTCCCTCCCTACCCTCTCCTCCCCTGCACCCACCCACCCTCCCTCCCTATCCTCTCCTCTCCTACACCACCCCCCTCCCTATCCTCCCTACACCCACCCTCCCTCCCTCCCTCCCTACCCTCTCCTCCCCTGCACCCACCCACCCTCCCTCCCTATCCTCTCCTACACCCACCCTCCCTATCCTCCCCTACACCCACCCTCCCTATCCTCCCCTACACCCACCCTCCCTATCCTCCCCTACACCCACCCTCCCTCCCTATCCTCTCCTACACCCACCCTCCCTATCCTCTCCTACCCCACCCTCCCTCCCTATCCACTCCTACACCCACCCTCCCTCCCTATCCTCCCCTACACCCACCCACCCCTCCCTCCCTATCCTCTCCTACACCCTCCCTATCCTCTCCTCCCCTGCACCCACCCTCCCTCCCCTGCACCCACCCTCCCTCCCTGCACCCACCTCCTTCCCTCCCTCTCCTCCCCTGCACCCACCCTCCCTCCCTATCCTCTCCTCCCCTGCACCCTCCCTCCCTCCCTATCCTCTCCTACACACCCACCCTCCCTCCCTCTCCCCTGCACCCTCCCTCCCTCCCTATCCTCTCCTCCCTGCACCCTGCACCCTCCCTATCCTCTTCCCTCCCTCCCCCCCACCTCCCTCCCACCTCCCCACCCAAACCACCCCCTCCCTCTCCTCTCTCACCCACCCTCCCTCCCCTCTCCTCCCCTGCACCCTCCCTCCCTCCCTCCCTATCCTCCCCACCCCCCCCCTCCCACCTCTACACCCACCCTCCATCCTCTCCTACATCCACCCTCCCTATCCTCTCCTCTCTCACAAAACCCACCCTCCCTCCCTATCCTCCCCTACACCCACCCTCCCTCCCTATCCTCCCCTACACCCAACCTCCCTATCCTCCCTCCCTCCCTATCCTCCCCTACACCCACCCTCCCTATCCTCCCCTACACCCACCCTCCCTATCCTCCCCTACCCCCTACCCTCTCCACTCCCCCCTACCCTCTCCACTCCTACACCTACCCTCTCCACTCCTACACCTACCCTCTCCTCCCCTGCACCCAACCTCCCTCCCTCTCCTCCCCTACATCCTCCCTCCCTAACCCTCTCCTCCCCCCCTCTCCTCTCCTAAACCCACCCTCCCTCCCTCTCCTACACCCATCCTCCCTCCCTACCCTCTCCTCCCCTGCACCCTCCCTCCCTCCCTATCCTCCCCTACACCCACCCTCCCTCCCTATCCTCCCCTACACCCACCCTCCCTCCCTATTCTCCCCTACACCCTCCCTCCCTATTCTCCCTACACCCTCCCTCCCTATTCTCCCCTACACCCACCCTCCCTCCCTATCCTCCCCGACACCCAACCTCCCTCCCTCCCTATCCTCCCCTACACCCCAACCTCCCTCACACCCAACCTCCCTCCCTCCCTATCCTCCCCGACACCCAACCTCCCTCCCTCCCTATCCTTCCCTACACCCAACCTCCCTCCCTCCCTATCCTTCCCTACACCCAACCTCCCTCCCTCCCTATCCTCCCCCCTACTCTCTCCCCCTCCCCCCTACCCCCTACTCTCTCCCCTCCCCCTACTCTCTCCCCCTCCCCCCTACTCTCTCCCCTCCCCCCTACTCTCTCCACTCCCCCCCCCCCTACCCTCTCCACTCCTACACCTACCCTCTCCTCCCCTGCACCCAACCTCCCTCCCTCTCCTCCCCTGCACCCAACCTCCCTCCCTCTCCTCCCCTACATCCTCCCTCCCTACCCTACATCCTCCCTCCCTACCCTACATCCTCCCTCCCTACCCTACATCCTCCCTCCCTACCCTCTTCTCCCCTACATCCTCCCTCCCTACCCTCTTCTCCCCTACATCCATCCTCCCCCCTTACCCTCTCCTCCCCACCCCAACACAGTGTCCCAGCGGAGCCCATTAACTGCAGGGGGTGACTTGTCACAGGGAGAGTCCATTAACTACAGGGGGGATGACCTTGTCACAGGGAGAGTCCATTAACTACAGGGGGGGGGGGGTGACCTTGTCACAGGGAGAGTCCATTAACTACAGGAGGGGGGGGGGGAGTGGGCGACCTGTCACAGGGAGCGTCCC